>NC_048298.1:330251692-330528150 GCF_013100865.1 Trachemys scripta elegans | reverse complement strand
CTCCCCCCAGGGCCTCCTCACCCGCTACCCGGATCCCCCCACGAGGGCCTGCCCCCCCCCCCCCCCCCCCCCGCCAGGGCCTATCGCTCCTCCCCCCGCCAGCCGGACGCTGCTCCCCGCTTGCCCCTCCCCCAGCGGCTGCCCGGGCCGCACCTCTCGGCGATGTACAGCGTCCCGGTGCCCAGCCCGCGTCCTCCCAGCACCGCCTCAGTGTCGGGCTGCTGCTGCCGGAGCCCCTCGGCCGGCGGCGGGAACCGCTTCAGGAAGCTCATGGCAACCGTCTCCCTCCGCCCGCCGCTCCGAGCCTAGCCGCCGGAAGCGGAAACGCCACTCTAGCCATCGATATGGCGAGGAACGGGCCGCTCTAGGCACCGCTCTATGGTGAGGAGGCGGAGTGCTCGTCCCTGAGGCCGGCACAGCGGCCGCGGCGAAGCCCCTCCCCTTTACGCTCTGCAATGGGCAACGCGTGTTCCAGTGCCCCCGCCCCGTATGTGTCACGTGACCTGCTGTGTTATTGTAGGGTCTCCTGCCAGGAGATCTTGGGCACTCCCCTGTTGGGGTGGCTTGGTCCAGACTTGCACATGGTACTATGGGTGTGAGGTCACACCAGGACATGGGTCACTCCTCGCTCACTCCAGTGCTGACAGCAGGGGAACGGCCAGGAACGCGTGAGGGGCCAGGCCCCACGAGCAGTGGAGGGTCGTGGCGAAAGGCTGCATCTCCACAGCAGCTGCCAGTGCTGAGCACGCAGGAACTAGGGCAGGAGTGTGAAGACATATAAACCCTACAGGAGGGAGGCCAAGTCTACACACAAAAATAAGGTGGTTTAACTACATTGCTCAGGGGTGTGAAAAATCCACACGAGTGATATAGTTAAGACAACCTAACCCCCCTACTGTGGACAGGGTTAAGTCAACAGAAGAATGTCTGTGCTAATTTAACTATCAGCTCTTGGGGAGGTGGATTACCTACACCAACAGCAGAAACCTCCCCCTCTCCCCAGCAGTTGTGTCTACATGGAAGCACTAGAATGGCACAGCTATGCTCGTGTAGTGTTTCAAGTGTACACATGTCCTGACTCACTGAAGGTGGAAAACAAGTAATGTTGAAGAAGGGAGTCTATTCTATGCGATACCATGGGTGTCACGGCCCTGCACATCTGCTGCTGCCATCACCAGCTACTTAACTGCACCTACCCCCCAGAAAGCATAGGTGCTGACTGTGGGTGCTTTGGGGCTGGAGCACCCAGGGGGAAAAAAAGTGGATGCTCAGCACCTACTGCTCATGGATCAGCTCCTCCCCAGTGCCTCCTGCCTGCCAGGGGCTGCACAGATAAGCTCCTCCCCCTCTCTCCCAGCACCTCCCACTGGCTGCAATCAGCTGTTCAGCAGCATACAGGAGGTGCTGAGGGGATGGGGGGGCAGGAGCTGGGGCAGGAAAAGGGGGGGTGGGGGTAGGAACTTGGGGGGAAGGGGTGGAGTGTGGGCAGGGCCTGGGGAGGAGCAGGGGTCCAGTCCCCTGGGGGAAATCCTAAAGTCAGCGCCTCTGCTAGGAACCCACTCACCAAGGCAGTAGCACCACCAGTCATTAGGTCTCTTGCCATAGGGTGAACCCCATGCTGGCGGTTACCCATATAATCCCCACCTCATGACAATACCCAACCCTTTGCTACACTGCAATGCCCACACCTATGGTACCTGCCCACCCAGACTGGGCACATACCCCATAGCAGTATTCCAACTGCAACATCCATATGGACGCTTGCCTGTTACCTCCCAACCCCTCCAGGAAACCACCCAATATGACAGATGCAAGAGAAATGCATGTTATAGACTCCTACGAAACACAGCGATGAAGGAATGAGAAAGCTGGGCCCCTAGGGCCTGATTTTATTTCTACAAAATACAAATAATTGGTATTGTCTTACATAGGAATTACTCTTATTCTATGGCAGAAAAATAGGATCCCACATGACAATTAACACTCTTAGCTCTGAACATAAAATAGCACAGGACCTTTAATAACCTGTTCGACCCAAAGACACCCAGTCCTTCAGAACAGAGGTGGAAAAAATCATTGTGGAAATTTATTCGTTCAGGTGCAAAGAGCCACTATGGTGGTGATGACGGAACTTACGAGATTTCATGCACACACCATAAAAAGCAGAGTTTTACAATGCAGCTTTGGAGTTGCCTCTGTTTAGGTAGAGGGCTCAGTGCTGCTCCCAAGTTAGCCACTAGTTTCAGGTACACTAGATACAGCAGCGGTTGGCACATTTTTCTGTTTGAGCCTTCCACACTCTGCAGTTGATCAGGAAATGAGTACCTACAACCCATCCAGCAGCAACTGCTCTCTCACCTGTGTTCTTTTGTCCCTTTTAACTCTCTCTCCTTTCCTATCTGCAAGAAATTTTATCCCTCTTTATTTCCATCCTGCTGGCTGGTGCCTCCCAGTGCCTGTGACCACACCCACCGGAAGCACACATATTGCTCTTCCTACTTCCAGGTCAGGCAGTGGGTAGAAGACTCTGTTGGCAACTTTCTAAGTATAGGCCACATCCACATGCTCTTATGACCTATAAAGTGAATGCTGGTGGTTGAGACTGCATTGTGCACCAGGGCACTTGCTACAGGAGCAGAGGGAGAAGGTGAACATTTCCATGGAGGTACTTGCCCCACCTGTATCACACACCCCTACCTTTCTACAGAGACAGAGGGGGCTGTCCTAGGCATACAGCAATTGCAGAAGCGGCTGGCTTCTTTACCCTCCATAAAACAGGATGGGGGGGGGGGCGGAGAGAGAAAGAGATGGGGAAGAGAGCAATAGGTAATGACATCATGTTCCATATTTGATTCCAGAGGTTCTTTGCACTACTTGGATTTGTGCCTCATTAACCACTGGGCCAGGTTATTTTCTAATGCACACTCAGTGATCTTCCATCAAGTATATACAATTCTTTAATAAATAAAATGAGGGGGGATTTCACCCAGAAAAATCTGTTTTCTTGCTTTTGGGTTTTGAGTCCTGACCAAATGGTGGCCTGACTTCGAAACACACCTCCAGTCTGTGTTTCAGAAAGCCTGTGTCTTTACCAGTTTCTTTTTTAAAACATTGTCATCATCTAGAAAACAAAAAGCAAACAGAAGTGTTACAGTGAGCACTAGTTCAGATACAAGAGATGACTCAATACACCTTAGTGACAATACGGAGAGACTGATGGAGGACACTAGTTAAGGCATGGAGACCTCAGTATGAAAGGTGGCAAAGATAAGAGGGGAAAAAAGAATAAAGTAGCTCTTCTGGGATCATCGCAGCATGTAAACTGAATTATTAGCTAGATAGGCAGAAGCCCAGGCTTCATCCCACCTTGAAAGCTAAAGGTAGGAAGTCATATATACACCTTACTAAATATTATCTATTTAACTTACCTGATGATAACTGTGTGGGTACTTCTTGAGAGATGAGTTTGGAGGCCTGGAACCAGATTCTGCTGGGAAGGTAACTACATCACAAGCCTCTACTACTTAGCCCACTTGTTGGTGGTCTCAGGACTGAGGTTAGTGACTCCATGGCTCTGAAGACTGGACTACCCTCTCAGATCTAGGCCCTGTCTATACTGGGTTTGTTTGGACCCCTTTAACTATACCACGGCAAGTCCCCAGTGTAGACATGCGCTGTACTGGTCTAAAGTGGGGGGCTTGCACCAGTACAGGTCACTTACTAAATCAAGTCTCACCAAGAAAATGTGTCTGCATTAGGGGTTTGCACCAGTATAATGACATCATTGGGGCTACACTAGTGCAAAGTTCTTGTCTTCTTGATGTGCCCCCTCCACATTGCACAAGACACATCCACCACAAATCATGAACTAGAAGTTATGAAACCATTTCAATTTGACCCACTGCCCAGCTTCTTAATATACAGACCATCCGTAGGATTTCCCACTGCTTCTGGAGCAAAATGGAAATCCTGCATCGGATTCAGTAGAATTTTTTAAATGGAGGGTTTTTATTGAGTACAAAATTTAAACCAAATAATAGTACAGTGACTTGTGTTAAATTTAAGTTTACACTCCTTCCATACACACTTATTTTCATTGTGCCACAGATTTCTGTGCTGACCACAAATAACTACCTTGCAGAAGATGGTATGGGGGTGGAAGGTGGGGAGGGTTAGAGTTTGGTAGGAACTGGAAGGGTAGGTGGTTTGGGTGTGGTAACTATTAAGGGCTTTTAGCACTTGGGAGGGGGAAAGAATCTACAGTCTCTTTCCCTGTAACAGCCAGCTGACCCATGTTCCAGCATTTGCCGCTGGATCTAACAATAAGCATATTAATTGGTTCCTGCTAAAATAATCAGTGAAAGCCAATACTGAAATTTCCAGTCACCATTATTAATCTTCAGTGTTACAACACTACTGAGAGAAATGGGAAGTTCATACCCTTCAGAGAAGTCATTTTGGGTTGTCTACAGATTCAGTAAGGAAAACACTTTGCAACAATTTTACACAGTTCATAGTTGGAAGCTTTTCTTCCCAGCCACAAGGGCTAGAAACAAAGTTTGTTTTAAATGCTCTTGTCTTATACTTAGATTTTAAGATCTGGGGGGTAGGGGCCATCATTTTGGTCTGTGTTTGTACAGCACCTAGTACACTAGGGTCCTGACCCATGACTGAGGCTCCTAGATAATAACACAATACAAATACATAATAAATAACAATAAATCCAAGCATGGAGCCTGGCACAATTCTGCAGCAAGTAAATTTCACTGTATCCCAAGAAAAATAAGGGCCTTGATTAAAAATATACCGAGAGAAGAAGGAAATAGGTTATGAGAGACTTCACAGAGGTTAGCATTGAGAGCCATCAAACTGATCTCCAATTTAGCTCCTGCTTTCTTCTGTACTTTCTGGGGCTGTTTCCTGGTTGCCCACTAAAAACTCCTTTTCTTAATGTTATGATTATCCATTGCCATAAGCACCTATCAGACCAGCTATCACAAGCTGTAAATACATTTCTCTTTCGATTTGTCACAGTTAGTGGTTCTAATATTCTCTGCAGGACTCGACTCAGCCCAGATGCACCTCTTGTCATGTATGAATAAGTGAACAAAGAAGCAGAGCTCTTGGAGTCGCATCTGAAAGCTTCAGAGCCTTGTGCCTGGAATTGTCTGGCTTGGCTGTCATATTGCTGGTTGTAAGTTATGGCTAAAAAGCAGTGATCCATGCCAGGAGATGCTGACGACACTTGGAAAACCTTATCTATACAAACAAAGTTCATGGCTGTAATTCGTCACTGGTACAGCTCCACCAGTAACAGAAATGGTGGGAGCTATAGCATAGACATGGCTTAGGTGTTTTAACCACAATAATGCTGTGGTAAGAGAGACACTGAACCCTACCACTTTCACCACTAGGTGAGCTGCACCATTAAGTAGATTACAGCAGACAAAGCTGAAGTGCTTAAGGCAAGTGGATACGTAGAGTGATCAGAGCCAATTTACAGCATCACATAAATGGCATGCTGTCTCCAACTCAGAACTGCATAGACAAAGCTTACTCTGCCTACCTTGAGAATCTACCATGTATCTATATCCCCTACATTTTTCTTCTCAGATGCATGAGTTTGGTTCTTCCATGTCCATACAAAATGATGTTTCCACTTTCAAATTCAAGATGAACCCTTTCCTGTATTAAACTCTTATTAACATTAGAGTCACTATAGCCACACTGTGCTGCAGAAGAACTACTATTGTAGGTTTAGGCGTTTCTTCCACTTGTGTCAGCGCTTGGCAAAATCCAGTTGGTTTGGAACTCTATGTAGGATCACTGAGCGTCATTTTTGTGTACCGCTTACTCGGTCCATTCCTCCTTTGCCTCCTAGTACTCCAACAAAGCAACAGGTTTCAGCCAGGATCTCCCCTTCCAAAAGCCTCCATAAACCACATCATGAAAAAACACAAAACATTACAAGTGTTAAAGGTTCCCAGCAGTCCCAATCAATTTACTTGCCATCAACATGATTTTAAGGAATCATCAAATGTGTTTCCTTTCCTAAACTGGACCTTTAACTGCAGCTGTTGCTTTAAGGAGGCCTCTTGCCAAACACCAACATTCCCCAAGTCTCAGCAAAGTTGAAGCTTTTCCAGGCTATGTTTAACCTGCCTCTACAATCAAATGGCTGAACTCTGATCTAGGAGATTGTGAACCCCTGACCAAGGCACCCATACATGTCTGAGAGGCTCTGTTGACAGACTGGCTTTGGATGTCTCACTCTGAGCTTATTTAAGCCTTACAACGACAACCATTTTGTATAAACATGGGTTTAGTTAGTCACAGAGAGCAGGTGGCAGCAGAACTAAAGCAATAAGGGTCAGATTTTTAAAGCTATTTAGGCACCTAGTGGGATTTTCAGCACTTTGATGCCTAAAACTCATTGCTTTCAGCGGGTGGTAAGTGCCCAGATGCTTTTGAAAAATCTCACCAGGCATTTAAATACCTTTAAAAATGTGGCCCTAAGCAGCTAGTCTCCCAATTTGCCATTCTGGATCAACTAATAGAACAGCCCTATATTTATTTTTAAAAATAGTATATCTAGAAAATATAGAATACAGAGAAAACTGATAGCAAAGACCAGTCAAGTGCAGCTATACAAAAGATAGGGATTTCAAATTTCTTCACGGTCATCAACTGCTGGTCAAAGAGAAAACCTCACAGGCTGAACTGTGTAAGAGAAAAAGCACAATTTGCTACTTGTAGCCAAACAAATGTCACTTTCAAAGGCTGGACCGATCTGCAGCAGCCATTTTCCACTGTCTACCTTAAAGTCAGACAAAAAGAAGCCCCTCCTTGCTATTTAGGTGCCAGGAAAATTAAAAGCAAACATGCTTCTCCCAGACACATTATACTTTGTACATCATCAAGTTATTTAATTTTTTTATTATGACAATTTACATGTCATATTTATACGAAAGAAATGACAGTAGATATTATAACAAAAACATTATGAAAGAAAAAGTTACACAATTAGGCCTACAAGCTATAAAATGGCTTCAGGCCCAGCTTATACACAAAGTGTTCTGACCAGACTGTAGTGAGAGACAACAATGAACATTTCATTAACAAAAATATTGGCACCAGCCTTAACATATTTTTTTTACTTCATTTACAAGGAATACAGTATTTAAACAGTTGTGTACTGCAAATCTAAAAACATCAGCGGTTATTAAACTGCAGTTAACCCCTTTGAGCACTGAGACCACCATGACTTTCGTTTTAAATTTTTTAATGTATATGTTTTACATGCAGGTGAAATTACTGGTGGGAAACAAAACAGTGAAAGCACCACCCAAGTTATGTGCAACAAGAATTACACTTCCAGTTTTTTCAACATATTTTTCCCCCTCCACACACACAACACATGCAGTGTGTGCACCTCAGTCCTTTCCCCTCAAAATATAGCAAGCCATGATTTCAGAGAAAGATTTAAAAATCAAGGTTCAGGACTCAAGCAAAGCAAGGGTTAAACTCTAGAAAGAGCTGCTAAGCTTTCTGAAATTTACCATGTTACCTCTTAAGAGTAAGATAAAACAGAAATGAGGCCATCAGTGAATTTGAGATAAAAACTTTAAGGAACTGTAGGTTTCTCTGCAAACATTTAAACAGCACACAGAAGTAAGACAAAAACTGTATTTCATGTAAGCATATCTTAAAATTTAAGAGACCATATTTGGGAGTTTTCACCTAATCATCACAGAGTATTGGAACAACCATTCTGCTAGCAAGCAATCTGTATTAAATTTACTGGGACAGTGAATAGAGACATGAACATCAGGTATAAAACACACAGAACGTGCCCATTTGACAGCCATTATACACTAAAATAGTGATATTAAACTTTTCGAATCAGGCAACTAGCATATGATAGCTGCTATGTATTACACAAGGAGGGCTGTGAAACAAGTAAGAAATTAGCAACCATTGGCATTTAAAAGAAGTTTAATGCAAGTTAGGGGGAAGTATCATTTTAATGAATGTACTGTAAGAATAAGACACTGTACAAGATGTCAGAGTCAATGTAATGAGTATGAAATTAAAAGCAAAAGATTTATGATTTGATTTCCTTTTCTACCACATTAACTTTAGTAGCAGATTAATATCTATTAAGAACCTTACAGTCATCTAGCTAATAAATGGTGTGCCAGTACTAGGCCTATTACGGCTTTCAATAGAACAGCTTTTTTCCTGTAGAATCATTTGTTAAGTCCCGAGAGAGTCAAGGTGAGATAATATCTTTTATTGGACCAACTTCTGTTGGTGGAAGGTACATGCAGAGCTTTTCTTCAGGTCTGGGGAAGGAAGCAGAGTGCCTGAGCTAAAAAGTTGGGACTAACTACAAACAAAAATCACGACTTGTATTTAGCTCAAACACCCAATGAAGAACTCCGTGTAGTTTGAAAGCTTGTACCTTCCACCAATAGAAGTTGGTCCAATAAAAGATATTACCTCACCCACAATTTCTCTCTCATATCCTGGAACCAACATGGCTACCACAACTTGTTACATCCTAACAGGCTAAGCTAAATATTATAAATCAATATAGCTGTTTGGGTCATAAGAAGAGGGATAAGCATACAGAACGGCCTCCATCTGATTGTGCCAAAGCCAAACAGTGTTATAATATCTAATGTATTGCTCCAAAAAACCCTGCATCCACACCTACCCTTTAGCACTCATTCATCCGTTGTAGGAAACCACCTTTGCTAACATACACAGATTTTTATGCAGCTCTGGGGATAGGAATGAGGTCAAGAGGGTTAAAGGGCACAGTCAATTTTAAATTGTCAGTTTTTAAGAGTGAATTACAAGTTGTTTCAACACTATGCCTGTCTGAATCCCCTTCTGCAAATGGTCGTGAGTTTGCAATCACATTTTGCTATTTTTTCTTCCTGTCCCGTACTGCCATTTTAAAGTTCCACTCAAAACGACAGGGGGAAACAATTTCTTACTAGCCCTGGGAAACAGTGAGGCTGACTATACACAAAGTGCTATCCAGTGCACACAGTAAACAAACTGGAAAAAAATAGAGCAACATTTTCCCCCTCTGATCTCTTTGAGCTCTAGTTGGTAACCTTTGGGGTTATTTGTAGCAATCAGAGATATTTACAGCCACAAGTACAATTATTAAGCTATGTGTCCCCTCTGCCTGCATTTTCCTTGTCTCTACCGCTCATGAGAACAGGTACTGAGTGCAAGCAATTACAGAGTGATACCTAAAAACCCAGGTTGTCAGATTTTTTTATAGTTGTAATTGTGTCTGGAGCCTTTACACTACATTCTCAATTGTAAAGACCTATTACCTACTTTAGAATATTCTACTCTTTCCTTCAGAAACTGTACATAATTTAAGTGTTGTTCTAAGTAATATAAATTTTTTGGAATGTATAAATAAGTTAAATTACTCTGAAGCTTCGGGCAATTACCGTATATACTCGTTCATTAGCCCATTCGTTTATAAGCCAACCCCCCAAAATGGATAGGCAAAAATAGCAAAAACTGTATGACCCTTTCATAAGCCGACCCTACATTTCAGGGGTTGGAAAACTTTGGCTCCCGGCCCCTCAGGGTAAGCCCCTGGCGGGTCGGGACGTTTTGTTTACCTGGAGCATCTGCAGGCATGGAGCCCCTCAGCGAACTGCGGCCACAGGGCGCTGAGGGGCTCCATGCCTGCAGACGCTCCAGGTCAACAAAACTACAATGTATTAGATCAGGGATCGGCAACCTTTGGTCCGTGGCTGATTTGTTTACCTGCTGCATCCACAGGTTCGGCTGATCGCGGCTCCCACAGGTGGACAAACCAGCCTGGCTCGCCAGGGTAAGCACCCTGGCGAGCACCCTGGCGAGCCGGGGGCCAAAGGTTGCCAATCCCTGTATTAGATATTCAATTCAATGATTCCATAGAGTTTAAAATCATCAAATTTCGGTGTAGACCCGTTTATAAGACAACCCCCGCTCTTTGATGCGTCACTTTTTTACCAAAAATATTCGGTTTATGAATGAGTATATACGGTATTTCAATTCCCATACAACCTTGTTTTTTGCGGTTTGGAGTTCTGTCATTCAAACAGGCAGTTATACTGATGCTATAATAAGAGCTTAGTAAGTGACTTGATTTTCAAAAAGGGACTAATAATTTTCAGTGTCTCAATTTTTGGTTGTCCAATGGGAGACACCTCAAAGTGGCCTTATTTTCAGTGAGTGAGTGTTCTGCAGTTTCTGAAAAGTCAGGCGTCTTTAACACGTCTCCGACTGGACACCCAAAAATGGAGGCATCCAAAATCATTAGTCATTTTTCAAAATTTAGGTCAATACATATTGCAAACATTAGTTCAACTAAAATTAACGCCTCTCTCTGCTCACTTCATATTTCCTGACTTCCAAAACAGTTAAAAGCAACATTCCATCCCCTAACTCAGGTGAGGGGTGAAACTCAAAAGCTAAGATTGGCAGCCAGGATTTCCTAGATTGCGTCAAGAATTCTAGTCCTAATCCTGCAAACCTGTATTCCTAAAAACAGTCTTAATAACTTCCATAGACGCACTCGTGTGTAAGCACTTGCAGATCAGGACTACTTAACATGAATTGCTTTCTTTCTTCCCTCCTCCATTCAGTATATTTTTTTCCAGTAAAGATTTGTTTTTGTTTGAAGGATTTAATATTTATTTATATACAATTTTTTAAAGGTTTTATTTACCCAATGGACTGGAAGTGTTCTTCTTACATAAATACGCACATAGGATGCATCCTGTGTATTAAAATCTATAATACAAACCTGTGAACAGTAGTCACTGCACATGTATCACAATCACTTGTTGCCATTTTGAGCCAGTTGACACAAATATCTTGATCAGACCATTTTTGGACTAGCAGGACTACGAAATATTATTTAATTACTGTATACAAAGGAGATTTTAAAAACACAAGTAACCTTTATCTTGTTTAGTTTTAAGAAAGTTGGTTTGTGAAAGTATGTGATTGGAAGCAAGTTTTAAAAAAATGACTGTTGGGCCAAGCCTTCGTGCGGAAAAGCTTTCAATGCCAAATTAGAAATGCCTGAAAACAGAGGTTTGGTAATGGACACCCTGACCGTGTACTATTAGAATTATTGAACTACTACGGCATTTGGATAGTCACATAGTTCAAATGATAAAGTTACTAAGATAAATTAGAACAAATGGATTGCCATGCCAAGGTTTTTTCTTTTATGAACATACATGTTGCCTTTAGGTTCTCTGAATAAGTCAGTCTCTCAGGAGGAGTTCAGACACAGGGAAGACAAAACAGAAGCAAACGGAATACAGTCCAACCTCCATTAGCAGAAGTGCAACTGAGGCACCTTAATCCAAAAGGATAGTCTTAAAGACGGTGACATACCTTATAAACATAAAATATAGAAAAAAGCATCACTGTTCTTCTCAAGTGCAGTTAAAACGCAAAAGCCATTAGATAAAGAAAAGATGTGTTAATGTGTTCACGTAATTTAATGTGCATAACTCTGAATCAACTATCAAATACTCAAAGAGTTCATTGTTTAATATTGATCTTCCTGTACTCATAATTAAACAAAGAGACATACACTGTGTCTACATTTGATTTTTAAAACCAGGAATACACTCATTTAGAAGAATCAAAGATGACAAAAATAGCCATGGTGAAGTTCTTACTATATTACGGGCTTTGTTAATGTAATTCATCACATCCATCTAGCGTGAAGTGAATTTACTGTACACTTTTGACACCAATGCTCATACAAGTGGTTTTCAAGCCAGCAAATATCACTCTTCTCTTTGTGAAATGGATTAGAAAGTTCCATCCCTCCTTTAATTCTCTCAATTTGTAGCTTCTTCCCCTCTCCAATGCTGCTTAAAACCTAAACTGCACTTCATTAACTTTTTTCCCAGTCAGTTCTGCACTAAATAATGTTCAATTTAAAAATCTGCAACATAGCAACTTTTAGTCACAACCTGATGGATAGCTGTTTGTGCAATCAAATCCTTACATATAGGATTGATATCTGCTTATTCTTTTCCAGTTGGAACTATTCCATTAAATAACCCAAGGCAAGTCTCCATTGTGTTTCTAAAACGATTTGATCTTTTGCTTATTAACTTAAGCAACAGCTGAAGATTAGTATTCCCTGTGGACATTAACATAATCCAAAAACATTGCACTTCATTCCTTACCAAGATTACAGTAGAACACAATCTGCGCATGACACCAAATCAACTGGAAGACATTTCCATAGTGTGAACTAATGAAAATATTCTTACCATCTGACTAGGGGTCACTTGTGCTCTTATCAGGAAGTGCCATTTCCCAAATAAGATACTATACATTTTCCATCAAGCAGAAAATCTTCAAAACTGGGGATTGGGAGAGGGCTGAAAACGTAAGCCCTGTCTTTGAGCCAAATGTTGCAGTCTTTACTCAGATAGGATTCCCATTGATATAAAAGGGAGCTTTGCCTGTGTAAGGGTTTTAGGCTTGGACTCTGTGGGATCACATTAACATCAGGGAGAACTTTTTCTTAATCAAATAGAAGGTCAATCTACAAAACTGACATACAGGAAGTAAAGCTGCATAGCAGCATCAAAATCATGTATATATTTATGGAACTGACAGTACCTGAAAAACGACTGGATCCTCTGTTCCAGTGTTCCGACTGAACTTTATGATATTGTCTGCTTTTACATCATTCCCACAATTCAGACACAATATTTGATTTTTTTTCTCTGGTTGGTGTATCCAATACTTCCAACTCTTTTGTATTTTTCTTACATTGAAATTAGTTGCCCACGAGATGTCTATAATTCAGAGTTAATGCTACAGCAAGAATGTCTGCTACAGCACTGATCAGATACTAAAAGGCTAAGTCAGAGAACAAAAGGGTTATGGCACTGCCTAAACACAACAGAAGTCTTGGCTGCGCAGAGTATTGCATATGTGAATCAGACAGTTTGCACTGCAAATACTAAAAATGCACAGTTACTAACATTGAAAAATGGGAGCCACGTCACTGATCATTTTAAACACAAGTGTATTAGAAATGTAGCAGCACTACATTGTTGCATCACCTAAGCAAAAAAAAAAAAAAAAAAAAGGCAGCAGAATATACTGAATAGTAGCTTAAAATGCTACAGATGCTTTTAAGAACACTTTCTAACCTTCTGTGGCTTTTCACACTACCCTGTTTAAACATCTGTTAATGAAACCTGTTAACTATCAATTGACATGGTGGAAATAATTATTTGTTTAAAAATTCAGATGGAATAAACTTATTTGGAAAGAAAAAGTGAATTCTCATTTTCTTAAGTCACAAACCTTGCTTACCATAGCAAACGATGAGTGGGTCCTAACCTTTTGCATCTTTGATGGTTTTAGTTTTATACACGAGGATGTATGAACTGCTAGAATCCCAATGAAATAACATTAATGCAGTCGGTCCTACAGAACTAACATGGACAGAGGGGAAAAACAAAAACAAGGACTTTCAAGGCTAGAAGGTAGGTATTTTTGGATCTAGGTTTTCTAGAGAGGTATTTAGTAAAGGCCTAATGCCAGCTTTATTACAATGAAATAGAAGTGCTTAACTACTGACTGACTAGTCAATACGACATTGAGGAGGTGGGGGTGGCAGCAGGAAGGAGAAATCACTCCTTGGTGCCAGCAGCAAATTTAGTGCATCCATTGCCGGCAATGGACATAACACCGGGAGGGGGAGGGGGAGGGGGAGGGGGAAATCCAAATCTCAGCGCAAAAGGTTTAATAAATGTGACCTTATCAGATTTCAACATTGGGCAGCTATGTTTTAGCTGTGGGCTACAACAGGTATAAACTTTACAGCCTGCATCTTAATTAAGAGCCAAGAGAAAACTGAGTGCTATCCAAAACAAACTTCAGCTTCACTGTCTATTATGTGCCAAATAAACTGTTAAAAAAAAAAATCTGTATACTTGCGCTAACGTACATGCCACTCCAAGTGATGAGATATTGTCTGGGAGTCAAGCATTTTCTCCCAGAAATACTGCCTTCTTGAAATCAGTTGGTCACATGACAACTATTAAAATGTATTTTAAGAAAATTCTAATGGCCAAAGGCCAACACTACATTCAAAACCTGCTAGTACATCCAGGCAGATAAGTAAATCAAAACAAACACACAAATCCAAAACAGAAAACCTCCAAAAGGAAAACTGCTCCATTTGTTTACTTCAATTTGAAGTAGATATTAGGGGCATGAATGGACCAGTCAAGGTTTATTTGAAAATCCCTCCATCATCAGATGTGCTGTAATCCTGTGATCAATGCAGTATGTACAAACGTATTCCTTTCAAAATACTCTGATAGCTGGTTTAAAACTCAAACGGCCAGGCAGTTACTTTATACAGTGGTTCTGGCATCTGAAAAAGTTTACAGCACTCACATGGTATCATCCCATTTACAAACTAACTTCACACAAATTCCCTCCCACCAGATTCTGTACATTAAAGGCCATCTGATGAAATATGCATGGAAAAACTGTTTTATAAATTCATTGCTAGCATGTTTCGACCGTCAAAACTTCATTACAGTACACTTTACTGTACAAACACTTTAAAGGATGTTTATCAGGAAACTCTGCAAGTCAAAATGGATACTAGAGTTCTTGTTTATTGTACTTTCTTGGCCTCTTTATTTACTGTGGTTATCTCCAATCTTAAATCAAGCTGCTTTCATGAAGGTGGTTACTAAAATGAGCTATGTATGTTAACCTACAACTCACAAAATGCAACAGTAGAGACATTAATTTTTAAACTGTCTGTTAAATTGTCATCTAAGTTGTGAACATTTAAATATAATATAGATCTCATATGAAAAAGCTAAAGCACAAGTGCTTCTGCACACACTCCCCCATTCCCGCCTCCCACTGCCCCCTGCCCCAGTTACGTTTTGGGCCCTGACTGATTTGGAATGCTTTCATAGGCCACACATTTCAACAAATTTGTATGCTTTCAGGAAATATAAAGTCAAAAATATACAAATCTCTTGTTGTTATAAGGTTTTTGTGAATGAAATTACCCAGGACCATGGACTTGGAAGGAGAGAAAAAAATTAAGAGGGAATTTACAGCAATTTATCTTCAAAGTTCAAAACTGGTCACTTCACAGAAAGACTGCAGAACTGGTGAAATTCTTGCTTCTAAAAAGTGATACTGTAGTGGACAGTCTTCTAGGAAAAATAAAACAGCTTTTAATAACTGGCCCGCTGGTATGAGCTACCGTGGAATAAATTAGCACAAAAATGGAAGAAAGTCTTATAACTGTTCACTGTTACAGACGTAATCAACAAGGTCAGTCACTCTCAAAAGTTCATCCTCCTCTTCCTCTGGCCCTACTACCTCCTGCCCACCCCCCGTCCCATTGGGTGCCAGGTTGGCATTGGCTGTGCTGTCCTTGGGGGCTTGAGTCTTCTCACTTGGTTTGCCAATCAAGGTTTCAATAGTTTTACCTGGGCTCTGTCCATTGGTGGAAGGCAAGTCCACTAGGCTGTAGTCCAACGGGCTTTCTACTTTCCCTACATTATCAAAGTCATCTTCATCATCACTTTCTATCCGGTAGCAGGGCTTCTTGGTACTGTCATGAGGAGCATGAGGTGCTGATGGCTTATTTGCAGGTGCAGGCTTTTCTGCATCTTTGTTCGCATTGTCGCAGTTATCTTCATCATCTGTTTCAATTCGATTCAGCCGTTTGCGGACAGGTCTCCCCTCCTCTGGTTCATCCCCATCCTCTTCTTCTTCTTCTGAGTATTCGTCTGTACTTCGGCTACGTTTTCGAATAGACTGCTTTGATTCCTTTGCTGGTTCATCATCTTCAGAGTTCTTGGACATGTAGCTCTCTGGAATGAGGAACAGACTTAAAGCCGTTAGCAAAATCTGACGGCAGGCAAAACATTTACAATTGCTCTTTATATTTTCCCTTTTATCCCTCTTCTGAAATGTCAATCCTTTCTGTCTCGCACCCCGTCGCCCCTCCCCTCTCACGCCAATTCCAGCCAGGCCTTCTGAAACTTTGTTAGAGTACTCACACATAAAATAAAATAAATAGAAATTGCCATACTAGATCAGGCTAGTGGTCCATCTTGCTTGGTATCTTGTTTCGGACACTGACTGCTTGAGGGGAAGGTGTAATCCCACATAATGGATAATTATGTAACAATATGCATTCAGGGGTGTTGTGGAGAAAGTTTATTCCTAATCCCTTAACACCCATTTTACACTCTTCCAGACACCGAGAGCCCATATTATGGCCATCAGCCTTCCCAAAGAGAATTGTATAGGACTCCTTTCAAATCTCATCAACATTGCCTTAAATTTCCGCTGGAGGGTTTGTTATTGTATACAGACACTCCCCGACTTATGCAAGCGTTCCGTTCCATAACGCCTTGCGTGACTCGAATTTTGCGTAAGTCGGAAACGTATACCCGACCATTATGGGGGGGTGGGGGGGGGGGAGCCCAACCCCACAACACTATTTCTAGCTTACGGAACTTTTTCCATAAGTGTGTATTTGCGTAAGCTGGGTTTGCGTAACCCGGAGGGCACCTGTAATGCAATGTCTTTTCCATGTATAGGGAGAGTATTCTATAGCCCCTCAGCACTTGTAGCTCCTGATAGTCTGGGAAAGAAGAGGCTGGGACAGGAAATCAAACACCAAGCAGTCTGACTCATTGGGCCATTTTGAGCTACCCAGAATGTGTGTACATGGTCATCTGAAAGTACGTTTGTTGCACAGAAAGTTTACAACAGGCAAGTTGTGTCTGGTGTTTCTGAGCAATCTTTCACACAGTTCCACAATAAATCTTCCAGGTAATTATATTTCCAGTGACACTGTTACACACTGTACTTTGATATGCCTGGGGAAAATACCAATGGTACCGCTGTGCTGTTTTTACTGCACAAAAAGCCAGTAACAAATTTAATACTATGCAAATTATCTCATAGAACAAATACTATTATTTAACCATTGGTAAGCCAAAAGTCTAGGAGTCAAAGGACTGAAGTTCCCAGTGAGGCTATTATATTATATAGGAGATTCTTGGCAGAGAGGTTCTCTCTACATCCAATTTAGGGGAAGAGAATGCAAATTACATATTAAGGCTCAGTTTGCAAAAGACAATAAGCTTGTATAATACAGTTAATCGCCTTTCATCCTGAAGGATCCTACAGCACTTTACAAATTTCGGCCAATATTTGCCAAAATATCTTCTAATTATGGATTCCCAATTTGACAAACACTGCCTGATCTTTGAAACATAAGAACAGCTATACTGGGTCAGACCAAAGGTCCATCTAGCCCAGAATCCTGTCTTCCAACAGTGGCCAATGCCAGGTGCCCCACGGGGAATGAACAGAACAAGTAATCAAGTGATCCATTCCGTGTCGTCCATTCCGAACTTCCCATTCACACCATCCCCGCCCATCCTGGCTAATAGCCATTGGTGGGCCTATCCTCCATGAATTTATCTAGTTCTTTTTTGAACCCTGTTAATAGTCTTGGCCTTCACAAAATCCTCTGGCAAGTTGTTCCACAGGTTGACTGTGCACTGTGTGAAAAAAAATACTTCCTTTTGTTTTAAGCCTACTGCCTATTAATTTCATTTAGTGACCCCTAGATCTTGTGTTATGAGAAGGAGTAAATAACACTTCGTTTTTACTTTCTCCACACCAGTCATGATTTTATAGACCTCTATCATATCCCCCTTAGTTGTCTCTTTTCCAAGCTCAAAAGTCCAAGTCTTAATCTCTCCTCGTACGGAAGCCGTTCCATACCCCTAACCATTTTTATTGCCCCTTTCTGAACCTTTTCCAATTCCAATATATCTTTTTTGAGATGGGGAGTCCACATCTGCATACAGTATTCAAGATGTTGGTGTACCATGGATTTATATAGAGGCAATATAATATTTTCTGTCTTATTATCTATCCCTTTCTTAATGACTGCCAACATTGTTAGCTTTTTTGATGGCCACTGCACACTGAGTGGATGTTTTCAGAGAACTGTCAACTATCAATAATTACTCCAAGATCTCTTTCTTGGGTGGTAACAGCTAATTTAGACCCCATTATTTGTGTGTGTATAGTTAGAATTATGTTTTCCCATGTGCATTACTTTGCCTTTATCAACATTGAATTTCATCTGCCATTTTGTAGCCCAGTCACCCAGTTTTGTGAGATCTTTTTGTAGCTCTTCGCAGTCTTCCTGGGACTTAACTATCTTGAGTAGTTTTGTATCTGCAAATTTTGCCACCTGTTTACCCCTCGTGGAGTGCACTGTCAGTGCGGGGGCAGGTATTTTTGCCAGATTGTAGCATGTCAGGATACATGATGTAATCCATGACAAAATTATTTGAGAAGAGACTGGGAGCCCCTTCATTCTGTCTGCTACTGCGACGAACAGTTAGGTAGATTTCCAAAATGGCTTTGTTCGATATAGAAAGCGAACGCCCAGCAACATCCAAAGAGTGAAGTTTCTGTTCCTGGCTGTTTGAGTGTGGCTTAGGGTAAAAGACTGGAAGAAAAATGTTCTGATTAACATGAAACTGGGAGATGGACCTTCGGGAGGAAGGCTGGTTGCAGCGAAAGCTGAACCTTGTCCTTATAGAAGACTGTGTAAGGGGGTCAGATGTCAGAGGTCAGATCAGGGCCTTAAGCTTGGATACCCTCCTGGTAGATGTTATTGCCAACAGAAACACTACCTTCAATGATACGCAAGAGCAAAGAGCATATTGTGAGTGGTTCAAAGGGGGGCCCCATTAGTCTGGAAAGAACAAGATTAAGGTCCCAAGCCGGGATTGGTTGTCATACTTGAAGGTATAGCCTGTCAAGTATCTAAAGAAACTACACCATCTGCTAAAAAAACTCCCTGACAGAGCACAGAAACAAATCTGTACAGACACAGGCCTAGAACCCCGACCAGGGGTATTCTATTTGCTACCCAAGATCCATAAACCTGGAAATCCTGGACGCCCCATCATCTCAGGCATTGGCACTCTAACATCAGGATTGTCTGGCTATGTGGACTCTCTCCTCAGGCCCTATGCTACCAGCACTCCCAGCTATCTTCGAGACACCACTGATTTCCTGAGGAAACTACAATCCATCGGTGATCTTCCAGAAAACACCATCCTGGCCATTATGGACGTAGAAGCCCTCTACACCAATATTCCACACAAAGATGGACTACAAGCTATCAGGAACAGTATCCCCAATAATGTCACAGCTAATCTGGTGGCTGAACTTTGTGACTTTGTCCTCACCCACAACTATTTCACATTTGGGGACAATATATACCTTTAAATCAGCGGCATTGCTATGGGTATTCACATGGCCCCACAGTATGCCAAAATTTTTATGGCTGACTTAGAACAACGTTTCCTTAGCTCTCGTCCCCTAATGCCCCTACTCTACTTGCGCTACATTGATGACATCTTCATCATCTGGACCCATGGAAAAGAAGCCCTTGAGGAATTCTACCATGATTTCAATAATTTCCATCCCACCATTAACCTCAGCCTAGATCAATCCACACAAGCGGTCCATTTCCTGGACACTACTGTGCTAATAAGCGATAGTCACATAAATACCACCCTATCCCGGAAACCTACCGACCGCTATACTTACCTACGTGCCTCTAGCTTCCATCCAGGACACACCACAAGATCCATTGTCTACAGCCAAGCTGTAAGATACAACTGCATTTGCTCTAATCCCTCAGACAGAGACAAGCACCTACAAGATCTCTATCAAGCATTCTTAAAACTACAATACCCACCTGCTGAAGTGAAAAAACAGATTGACAGAGCCAGACGAGTACCCAGAAGTCACCTCCTACAAGACAGGCCCAACAAAGAAAATAACAGAATACCACTAGCTGTCACCTTCAGCCCCCAACTAAAACCTGTCTAACGCATCAAAGATCTACAACCTATCCTGAAAGATGATTCCCTCACTCTCACAGATCTTGGGAGACAGACCTGTCGTCGCTTACAGACAACCCCCCAACCTGAAGCAAATACTCACCTGCAACCACACTTCACTGAACAAAAACACTGACCCAGGAACCTATCCTTGCAACAAAGCCCGATGCCAACTCTATCCGCATATCTATTCAAGTGACATCATCATAGGACCTAATCACATCAGCCATACCATCAGGGGCTCATTCACCTGCACATCTACCAATGTGATATGTGCCAGCAATGTCCCTCTGCCATGTACATTGGCCAAACCGGACAGTCTCTACGCAAAAGAATTAATGGACAAATCTGACATCAGGAATCATAATACTCAAAAACCAGTGGGAGAACACTTTAACCTGTCTGGTCATTCAATGACAGACCTGCGGGTGGCTATTTTACAATAGAAAAGCTTCAAAAACAGACTCCAACAAGAAACTGCTGAACTCAAATTGATATGCAAATTAGACACAATCAATTTAGGTTTGAATAAAGACTGGGAATGGCTGAGCCATTACAAACATTGAATCTATTTCCCCATGTAAATACTCTCACACTTCTTATCAACCTGTCTGTACTGGGCTATCTTGATGATCACTTCAAAAGTTTTTCTTCTCTTACTTAATTGGCCTCTCAGAGTTGGTAAGACAACTCCCACCTGTTCATGCTCTCTGTATGTGTGATGTTCCATTCTATGCATCCGAAGAAGTGGGATGTAGCCCACGAAAGCTTATGCTCAAATAACTTTGTTAGTCTCTAAGGTGCCACAAGTACTCCTGTTCTTTTTGCGGATACAGACTAACACGGCTGCTACTCTGAATCCAACTATTGGGTTGGCAAAGACTGACCAGCCGCCACACCTGGGTGAAAGGCAGAAATGGCAGCCAAGTGGACTTTTATTCATGATATAGAAAGCCCTTGCTGTTTCAGGTGCAGAAGGTAGTCCAAGATAAAAAAGGTATTGTCGAGTGCGTACAAGACGTGTGTTTCTGCGATGACCAAATTGTGACTCTCTTCCATTTGGCTAGGTAGGTGGCCCTAGTAGATGGTTTCTTACTGCCAAGGAGAACTTTCCTAACTGGATCAGAGCAAGCAAGCTCCATTGGGTTTAGCCATAGGGCTTCCAAGCCGTGAGGTGGAGAGATTCGAGGTTGGGGTGCTGAAGACGGCCGTGGTCCTCAGTTATCAGGTCCGGGAGCAGCAGTAGAATGATCGGAGAGCTTTAGAAGAGACAAATACCAGTGCTGATGGGGCCAGGCTGGAGCTATCAATATTACCGAGGCTTCATCCTTCCAAACCTGGATTAGCACCTTGTGAACGAGTGAAATGGGTGGAAACGCGTAAAGGAGGTGGTCCTTCCAGGGAAGAAGGAACATGTCCACGATTGAGCTTAGGTTGTGATTCAGGAAGGAGCAGAACTGCACACACTTCTTGTTGTGTCTTGTGTCAGGTCTATCTAGGGAATTCCCCACTGTCGGAAGATGGTGTTCACGATGTCTGGGTGGATGGATGACTCGTGGTTGTGAAAGGACCTGCTGAGATGGTCTGCCAACTCGTTTTGAACTCCGGGAAGATAAGGTGCCACCAAGTGTATTGAGTGGGCTATGCAGAAGTCCCATAGTTTGAGGGACTGTTCCTGGCACAAAGGACATGAGCATGCTCCCCCCCATCTGTTAATATAAAACATCGCTGTTGTATTGTCTTTCATGACTGATACACATCTCCCCTCCAAGTGAGCTTGGAAGGTCTGGCATGCCAGACAGACTGCCATCAGCTCCCTGACGCTGATGTGAAGTAAGAGCTACACTTGGGACCAGAAGCCTTGAGTCCTGAGCTCCCCCAGATGCACTCCACACCCCATCGCTGATATGTCTGTGACCAAGGAAAGAGATGGTTGAGGTCTGGAGAAGGGAATTCCTGCGCACACAGCTTGCGGGTTGAACCACCATAGGCGAGATTCGAGAACTGGTCGGGAACTTGTCTAGACTGTCCCCGTTTGGTCGATACACCTAGGCTAGCCATGCCTGAAAGGGTTGGAGCCTCACTCTGGCATGCTGCACTACATAAGTGCAGGCAGCCATGTGGCCGAGGAGCTTCAGGCAATTCCTTGCCGTAGTGGTAAGGAATAGTCTGAGATCTTGTATGATGTTGCAAAGGGTGTGAAACCATGACTCTAGTAGAAATGCTCTCGCCTGTCTTGAGTCCAACGCTGCCCCTATGAATTCTATCCTCTGAACAGGGGACAGGGTCGAATTCTGCACATTCAGTAGAAGGCCAAGGTCACCGAACGTTGCTCTTATCAGGCTTACGTGTGCTTCCACTTGTGTTTTGGAGCAGCCCTTGATCCGCCAGTTGTCGAAGTATGGAAACGCCTGCACCTGGCACTTCCGCAAGAAAGTGGCCATGACTGCCATGCATTTGGTGAACACCCAAGGTGCCACCAACAGGCCGAAGGTAAGGACCGGGAGCTGAACTGGAGAGAATATCCCAGTTCTACCGTGCTACTCATGGGAGAATTCTGCGCCAAAAAATCCAAAATTCTGCAAATTTTATTTGTCAAAATAATGCAATATAATCACACCAGTTTCAATTATTTTGGTAATTTATTTAAACTACCATACAGAAAAAAAAAAATCACACTAACTATGCAGCATGTCCTAAAGACATGAAAATTAAATTACAAATACTTGGTAACCAAGACTCTGCATTCCAGTTATAATCCTGGATTTTCATGTAAATTACATTACTTTTATTTTGTTGTTTGGTGTTCTGTAAAGTAGAATGATGCTTTAAATCGCTCAGACTTTCACACAAGAAAACCATCCAGTTTTGCTAATCATTGTCATGCATTTTTTTAAATGGATAAGTAAAATAGATCCTGAGCTGTAATCTAACCCCATTGTGCCCCTCTGGCACAGGAAAAAAAGTGAGAAAGGAGACAGACCTTATTAGCTAAGGATTCTGTTACTGTCATTTACAACAAGGCTCCTTTACCCCATCTGGCAAAGTAAAGGAGACTTAATTAACTAAGAATGGGAACAATTAACTAGCAATGGGAACATTAGCAGCCTGCCTGTTTAGTTGTTACATTTCTGCTCTGCCTCAGGGACAGAGCCTGCTTTACACAGCCCTATGCCTGCAAGCCTGGGATGCAGCAACAGCAAGGAGAGGGACAGATTGAGTGTTCCCATGCAGGCAGGCACCCAGCCCCACCTCCTTGCCCAACCTCCCTCCTTCCCCTCCTCTCCCCGCTGCGGTGATCTGCTCTCTGCTGCTGGTTGCTCCCAGCTGCTGGTTGCTCCCAGCAAACGCGTCTGGGCTGCTGCGGAAAGGGCATGTGTTCTCCCCACAGATTTCTTTGCTCCCCTGCAGAAAAATGGGGGAGCAAAGAAATCTGCAGAAGGTACGAATTCTGCGCCCCTCTGCAGGGCGCAGAATTCCCCCAGGAGCACCAGCAATTTGACGTGATCCGGGCCCAAGCATGGTAGAAGTGAGACAGTTGGCACAAAAAGGATGGGATAGTTGGATCCGGTGTTTGAACTGGTGCATCGCCCTCGGGCACACCTTCAAAAGGCTTGTTTTTAACCGGAGGACTGTTTCACCTGCCCAGTGCTGATGAAGGAGGAGGCGGCTTCCTCCTGTTGTTTCTATTACGCCTCCTAGAATACTCCTGCCTGTTGGTAGAATCAAGGCAGGGGATGGGGCTTAAAATGACTCCACTGTGTAGATGGAGTATGGAGGCCCAGGGACTTGAGAGTGGCTCTGAGTCCTTAAGGCTATGAAGCTGTGAGTCCGTTTTCTCAGCGAAGAGGGTCGAGCCTAGGGTGACCAGATGTCCCGATTTTATAAGGACAGTCCTGATATTTGGGGCTTTTTTTTTTTTTTTTTTAAATATTACCCCCCAGCCCGTCCTGATTTTTCACACTTGCTATCTGGTCACCCTAGTCGAGCCCTCAAACAGGAGGTCCTGGATGGTCTGTTGGACCTCATACAGGAGCTCTGATGCCTGCAACCAGGAGCTCCTCCTGATGGCCACCACTGAAGCTATGGTCCAAGTGTCTGAATTGGCAACATCCAGGGCTGCCTGTAGCGAAGCCCGTGCCACAAGTCTGCCCTCCTCCACCAAGGTGGAAAACTCTGCCCTCAATTCTTCTGGCAGAAGCTCAGTGAATTCTGACATAGCCCTGCAGGAATTGAAGCTATATCTGCTAAGGATCACCTGGTGGTTTGACATCTGAAGCCCCCCGGTAGAATAGACTTTCCTCCCAAAGAGGTCCAGCTTCTTCACATCTCGGGTTTTAGGTGATGGGACCTTGGTGCCCTTGCCGTTCTCATTCTTTTGCCACCGTCACCACTGAGGAGTCCGGTGGCAAGTGTGAATAAAAGTGTTCAAACCCTTTAGAGGGAAAAAAATACTTCCTCTCTGTCCTTTTCGCCACCAGGGGCAGGGAGGCGGGGGTTTGCTGCAGCATTTTGGTGATATCTTGTATGATTTTAATGAGCAGCAGGGCAACTTGGGAGGGTCCTCAGGGGGTCAAGATGGACCATGGGGTCCAATGACTCAGAGACCTCCTCGACCTAGAGCCCCAGGTTCTGGGTCACTTTTCAGGAGCTGATGGTGGACCCTACTGTCCTCGAGTGCAGGAGCCGTGGAGGTACCAACCACTGCCTCGTCTGGTGATGACAAAGACGAGATTTTACCTGGGACCGGCTCTTGCTCCTGGACTGTGCGGTGACCAGTACGGTGTGGGGCGGCTGGTCCTGCACCAAGGGAGATGGGGGAGGTGCATGGGTTTCTGAAGCCACCAACACTGACCTCCTGGAATAGGATCCCTTGCTTTGATGAAACGCCCAGGGGATCCAAAACGGCCATTGGGTTGGAGACTGCCATTGCACAGGCCACGGCATCGGGGGAAATTGCTGTCTCTCCCTGTCCAACCTCGAGTGTCTGCACTCCGATCTGTGCTGGCTCCACCTGGACACAAAGGATTCCACCTCTCAATCTGATTGGAAGGACTCACTTTGGGAGGACCATGGGAGAACAGTGCCCACCGGTGCCGAGGAGCAGTGCTGGGAGATTGGTGACCATTGCAGTTCCCCTACTGGTCTCCTGCCAGAAGGTACCAGGGACCGGGTGATGGTGACTGATGAGGTACCATTGCTGGCTTGCCTTGGGACCACACAGAGTCTCGCGGGTGCCATTGCCCTTGAGCTTGGTGCCCTGTCTTGCCTGGGCAGGGAAGGCAGTGCCATGAAGGTGATGAGCTCTCTTGCCGCCTTGAGGGTCTCTGGCATGGAGGAGCGCTGCAAAGCCTCTCCGCAACTCTCCCGGGAAGGGGAGTCCTGGGGAGCCGGACTCAATTGACCCTTTGTTGGGCAGGAGTCAACAGCGCTGGGCTAGGTAGTGCCGCGCTTATGTGGCCCAATGCGGGTCCTTCTGTCCCGGCCTCGGTGTAGGTGAGCAACCCCTGTACAGCTTCTTTTTCTTGAGGAGCCCCGGGGATTGGGAATGGTGCAACACACTGCCATGCGTGGATCCCCTGTGCAGTGAGCTCCGTTGGTGCTGAGTGTTTTTATCCAAGTCCTTTTTCGGTACCAAAGTTTCCCGTATTGACGCCAGAGCACTGCGCACCAATGTTGAGGTGCTAGGTATCAGTTCGGCCGAAGTCTCCTCTGAGTGGGGATGGAGGGCAGCCTCCATCAGAAGGATCTTCAACCTTTGGTCTCTTTCTTTTTGAGTCCTTGAGTGAAATCCTCTACAGATCTTGCAATGGTCCTTCTGATGCGATTCCCCCAGGCACTTCAAGCAGGAAGTGTGGGGGTCGCTCCCTACTGGAATCTAGCTATATAATGACTGATTAACTACAGCTACTAGCTAACTGGTTTAACTATTCCCAGAAAGACAGTCTGAGGACTACTAGGGAGAAGGCTTGCCAAAGCAAGAGCAAATGAGCATTCCGGCTAACTGTCACAGGTGGTAAGAAGGAACTGAACTGGCGGCGGGGCCCTATATATGGCACCATGGAGGCACGACTCCAGGGGGTGCCTGAGCTGACCCGATGGGTACCACTAGGGGAAAAACCTGGCTACTGTGCACGTGGTGCGCATACACTTAACTGGAATCAACATGAGCATGCACTCAAAGAAGAACCAATCTTGCCAAACAAACCTAATTTCCTTCATTGGTAGGGTTACTGGCCTAATGGATACAGGGAAGCAGAAAACATGGTATAATCTTGATTTTAGAAAGGCTTTTGTCCCACAGTCCCACATGACATTCTCATAAGCAAATGAAAGAAATGTGGTCTAGATGAAATCATTATAAAAGTGGGTGAAAGACTATGTGTAGTTATCAATGGTTTACTGTCAAACTGGGAGGATGTATCTAATGGGGTCCCACGGGTCAGTCCTGGGTCTGGTATTATTCAATATTTTCATTAATGTCTGCAATAATTAAATTGAGAGCATGTTTATTAAATTTGCGAAAGACATCAAGCTAGGAGGGGTTGCAAGCACTTTGGAGGACAGGATTAAAATTTGAAACAACCTTGACAAATTAGAGAATTACTCTGAAATCAACCAGATAAAATTTAATAAAGACAAGTGCATATTTAGGAGGACAGAACAAAATGACCCAATTTGGATACAACCAGGACACCAGAGTTAACACCCTTACTCTTACAAAAGTGCTGTGGGATCTTTAATGACCACAACTGAAGCATAACAAATAATCCTGTCCTCCACAATAACTGCATTTCCTCCTTTGAAATCCCAACATTTCCCTGCCAGGTGAAGTAATTTCACACCAGGAAGTCAAGATAAGGGAAAGAAGGGAATTTGACAAATAGCGGTAGTAATGCCTTGTTATAGAAATTGATAGGTTGCATCACAAGGATACATTTAGATTTTAGGAAATATCAAGGATCTCAGGAAAGAATTCTCTGTGTATCTCACACTAAATGCAAATCTTGTGTTTACTTTATGCCCCGTATTTCTCCCTTTGCACTAATCACTCACACATCAGCTCCTGCAAATGGTGGAGTGCTTGTTTTACCTTCACTGTCTGAACTGGGAAGCCTGCGTTTATGAAGTCGTCTTAGCTCCTTTCCGTATCGAACACTTTTCTGTGAGCCATCGCTTTCTGAATCCTCCTTATAGTTAACTTGTCTCTTCTGATTCCGCCTTGATCTTCTCCGCCTAGTTTCCAGGTAATCATCATCACTGTAATCTGTGTAATCACCACTTTCTGCAAAGAAGAAAACAGCCATATGCTTTATTCTGTTAAAATGAAAATGCACAGACCCACTGGCACATTTTCAAAAGATATGTTTGTTTGAACAAAGTGCAACCTTGAGCAAACAAAATCAACCACTCTTCAGTCACAGGAAACCCTCAATCATTACGCCTCTAACGGGAAGGTTGTTATCTTGTCCAGGTCCAGGCTCATACTACTCCACTGACTCCCCATTCATTTCCAGCTTGAAATTGCCATCCGTTTTCAAATTCCACTATGGATTTGTTCAATTACTCTCACAAACCTCTCCCACCACTCCTCTGGTTTCCTTTTATCCTTCTATACAATCCTTTTTATCCTTCTATACCCCTACTTATGTGAAACATACTTCTCCTCTACAGCTCCTGCCAACTGGAACAATCTGCTTGAATCTGAATTTATGATACACTCATTTCAATCTCCACTGGAAAATACCTGTCCCCCTGGTTTTTATTTAACTCTAATTTTATTATATTCAAGCATTTTTAGACAACGTGCATGAAAGATATTGACAGAATAACAGTGAACTGTAGGCAGTGGTCAAAAATGAAGTGGATAAACTTAATTCCCCAAACAAGAAGTGGCTAAACTCTGTGTACCTGAGTTTACCCTTGACTATACTACTGATGGTAGGAAAGTACAGATTAATTGTTCTCAAGTCAGCAACAAGGAGATCAGTCCTATAGGTTTCAAAGCTGCAGCTACACGTTTGGTCAGAGTACCAGATGAGAGCATTTATAACAACCGACCCACCGTCATTCCTAGTTAGGGTCTAGCTCAGGGGTCCCCACCATGGCGCCCGCCGGGGTATCCCTGTGCGCCCGCCAGAAAAGCAGCCGCTGAAATGCTGCCAAGTAGCGGCAATGTCAAGAAGTGCTACTGGGGAAATGCCGCCGAATTTCGGCGGCGACGCCCCTTGATGACGCTGCTTCACGAATTTCAGTGGCGACGCCTCTTGACATTGCTGCTTCACAGCGGCATTTCGGTGGCTGCTTGTCTGGCGGCCACGGTCCTCGGCGGGTAGTCGTCTGGCGCCCGCCCTACAGAAAAGGTTGGGGACCACTGGTCTAGCTTGTCAGCCACTTTTTCCAACAGCTGAAAATAACTGTGGTAGCTGGATCATGTTTAGCTACTTTTTCTTTAAACCATGTCAAAAACATTATTCCACAGTGTTAATGCTGCCTTTTCATTCGCATCACGAGCTGCCCTATCGTGTTATTAACTGAAATGACTCAGACTAAAACATTAAGGAAAAGGTGAGAGCAAGTCAACAAGAGAGCTCAATGAGAAACCTCAGAAATCTGGAGAAGAAAAAAAATAAATAAAGCAACCCTCCATGTTTGTTATTTCTTTAGACCCAACGTAAGGCGAGGCAGGCTTTCCGGAAAGGGAGTTTGTGGGGGTAATGGAAAGGAACATATAGTTAGGGCCACCACCCTTTGCGGGGAGGGAGGGTTGGGGGTGTGTGTGGAGAGAGAGAGAGATACACACTGCCTTGCGGAAAGTAACAGGACTGAAAACCTCGAAGACTGAGGTTCTTTATTTGTCCACAAAACAGATGAATACTGGGCATCAGCAGTGCAAGCTTCTCCAACATCAAGCTGCCATGGAGGGATCACTTCCAGATGTAACCCCTTTAGGGTTTAAGAGATCATGGCCCTTTAAGTCTTTTTCCTAAGTGGGAGGGTGAGAGTAAGAAAAAAGGAGGGAAACTCCAGGGGGCAGCGCTGGAGCTCCAGGGGGAGGGAGAGGCAGCCTGCAGGCCCTAGAAAAGTGAAGCAGCAGAGAACCTGCCTGAAGCCTGGGAAGGACAGGGCTGATTGGGGACACCCAGGACAGGAGCCAGGAGGACTCGCCCGAGAAGGACAGGCCGGAGCTGGACCCAGTATCACGGCTGCCCAGAGCTGCATGGGGCTGTGAGTACTGGGACTTGTGACTGCATGGGGAATAAGGAGGGAGGCTGTAGCTAGTTAAGTGGGGAGGGGGTCGCTCTGTGTGGCTTTGCAGAGAGCGGCAGAAGAGGGCACCGGAGGGGTTTGTTGGGGGAAGGTTCACTGGCGCTGAAGACGACCAGGAGCACCCAAGACTCACTGGACTGGAACTTTGCTCAGGACTCCTGAACTCTGTGTGCAGACACATTGCTCAGTGTCTGCCCTTCCAGACAGTGCTACCACTGGGCCCGTGGGGCCTTGGATTGGATGCAGCCCTGTCTTACTGCTCCCCCTATATTTCCTCTTGTTGTTTTTCTCCTCTCATCCCTCTGTAAATAAATATTTCCCTTGTTATATCCACTGTACTTTTCCTGTGGGTGTGTTCACTCTGGGGATTTGGAACAGGTGCCCCTGGGGTAGAAGAGATTTCTCCTGCTGCATTCCTGCACGCGCCTTCTCTTGGCCAGAGCTGCCTGCAGAGCAGACCCCATCTTGGCCACGAGGGCGCTGAAGTTACACTTGGTGGCCCGTACGGGGATTTTGCAGTACACACACACACACCCCTACGTTGTGCACCCTGGGCTCCTCTTCACAGAGCAAAGAAACTCCGGAGTGACTTTCATCTCAGTTTAAAAAAAAAAAAAAAAATGGAGAGAGGATTATTAGAAGACCTGTGCCGAGGGGCACGAATCCCAGTAATCAAAGCTGTGCTGGTGGCGGGGTTCCCAGATGAGATGGAACCAAATGAAATTGAGGAGAGCTTAGATGCAGCTGAAATACTGGGGATTGTAAAGGTCTGCACCCGTATTTACAACCGCAAAGTGAAGGGCATGGTAGCACTATGTACTCACTCCAAGGAAACAGATCTTGATAAAGTGCCCAAAGAGGTGCAAGTAGAAGGTATTCCCTGGACAATTCTGGGGGAAGAGCAGTCCTCTCCTAGTGTGCCTGTGTCACTTAGGGTGACCAGATAGCAAGTGTGAAAAATCGGGACGGGGGTGGGGGTAATAGGAGCCTATATAAGAAAAAGACCCAAAAATCGGTACTGTCCCTATAAAATCGGGACATCTGGTCACCCTAGTGTCACTTGAGGTGGATTCTTTAGCGCAGAAATTGCAAGCTCTGATGGTGGATGAGAAGCGGACAAGAGAAGAATTCATTTTGGCATTAGGAGGGGCTCCAGCACCTGCAGCTCCAGCCTGTCCTTCTCGGGCGAGTCCTCCTGGCTCCTGTCCTGGGGGGTCCCCCATCAGCCCTGTCCTTCCCAGGCTTCAGGCAGGTTCTCTGCTGCTTCACTTTTCCAGGGCCTGCAGGCTGCCTCTCCCTGGGGCTCCAGCACAGCCCCCTGGAGTTTCCCTCCTTTTTTCTTACTCTCCCCCTCCCCCTTAGGAAAAAGATTTAAAGGGCCATACTCTCTAAACCCCAAAGGGGTTACACAGAGATAAGAAGGGAGTTCAGCTTCCAGGCACACTGAGCCTTTGGCCTCTCTGCCAGCTGTCAACAAGAGCATTAGTGCATATATTAGGGGGTATTTTTTTTGTGATGGACACATGTCCACTAGGAACTGAATACGAACTGCTCCCAAGTGTTTAGCTGCATTAAGGTGCAGCTTAGTAATAACTTCAGATCCTTTAGCTTCTGCATCAGTTGCTCGCATATTTTCATTAATCACAGACTGCCACCATTTCCACTATGAATCTGTGTGTGTGTGTTCAGACTCTAGCCATTTCTTTCTTACACTCATTGTGGGTCTCTTAGTGGCATGCAGAAAAGGAAGACAGCTTACAGAACCATTATTTTAAGCTCATACACCTTTCTTATAATTTGCCCATACATAAAAACCTCACACTGGAGACCAGCCCTTCCATGATAACCCATTTCAGTCTGCAGCTCAGCTGACTTCAGAAAGATGGATACAAGAGTGGAAATTCAATGAGCTAATCCTGCAAGGTGCTGGGTGCCTTCAACTCCCAATGGCATTAGGTAGCTTTGGGCCCAGCCCTACAAAGTAAGTGACGCTCCCGAGAAAGCTCTTCCTAAAAAGTGCTAGCTCCTCATGGAATCCTATGAGAATACATTATTAAGAGACAAAATTTACTTATTTTCTGATTTATTTCTTCTTGATTAGTAAGGACAAATACACGTAAGAAAAAAATATCTTCTCCCCTTAGTTCATCTGCTTCCATTGCTTATTCCTCTGAGTAGGAATCATTTTCATACAGTCAATTGTATTTCAGACAGAGGATGGATTTTGATTGGGGAACAGGCAGTATAAGGCAAGGAACGAAGATACTGTTGTCATGCAAGTGTCCCTAGTAATTAAAGTTCAAAAGAGAGAAATATCAAAACCATAGATTCATAGATTATAAAGTCTTAAGGGATCACTATTGTAATTTAACTTTGTCCTCTTGTCTAACATAGATCATAGTACAAGAATTCCCGCAGTTGAGGAAATTATTCTTCCCTACTAAAAATCAGGGATTGAGTTTCTCTAAGCAATAGGCTTTTCAAAGTTTTCCATGAGGCATCAGCAGATCTCTGAGTAGACACAATTAAATAGTTCTTTGAACTACTTTTCCTGCTAAGTTTAAAAAAATATTGTGCACACACAAAATACGCAAATAGAGATGCAACTGGAAATGAAACATTAGGAATCTGCAAATTCTGCATACAATTGCCTGTTTTGCCCTCATAAATTAAACACACATTTAAAAATGAATGTGACCCAAAGAACCTAGCACTCAACACTAATTTCCTTTTGTGTATTTTGAACAGAACATTCAGACCAAGTGAAAACCTTAAATAGGGAACACAATTATTAAAAAAAACAGTACTCGCATGGCACTTTTCATTTTCAAAGTAACTCACAGAGACATCCAATTAACTATCACAACACCTCTATTGCAAAAGCATTAGCCCTATTTTTACAGCTAGAACCTTAGAAGCACAGATGACATATGACTTGACTGAATTCATATAGCCAAGTCAATGTTCAGGCCAAGATTAGAACTCCGGAGTTTGTAAGCCCCCTGTCCTTTTGCTTGGGCCCTCTTCTCTGACACACAACAGCTAATTCTGAAAAAGTTAAGCTTACCAGACTCCCTACTTAAATTGTCCTCAGAGTCTTCCTCTTCATCATCCTCTGAATATTTTTTCTTTACCGTTTTTCTTCGTAACCGCCTGCTTTGTCTCATTGGCCTGGAGTGGTGTCGCCTGGGTCTACGGGCACAGAACTCTGTATCGCTGTCTTCGTTTGACAGCTGATCATCTTCACTTTCATCTGGATTTTCCTCTGATACAACAAACTCGTCCTGAGATCTGTTTAAATAAAAAAAAAAAGTTACAGCCAAAAGACAGATACTTGAAACAAATGGACTAAAATACTGTAACATATAAGAGTTAGATATATTTAATATAGCTTATAATAAATATAGAAATATATTATTTCAATAACATCTACATCTTTTTTTGTCTGGAGCGCCTAAGAGCATTTCACAAAAACGAATGAATATTCTCAAAACTAATGTGAGGCACCAAATCTTTATGCTGAGATCAACATACCCAACACTGAAATTAAACACCTGCTGCATACCTGAAGGTGCCTTTACAGAATATAACATTACACAGTAGATTAGGACAGTAAGTGAATTCAAATGCTGTATCCAATTGAAATTTCAGGTGGCTTTATTTAAACTGAATTCTAATTGGCCCAGGACTTCAGGATAAACACCACTATTCTTATGAGACACTCCTTAAGTACCCACAAATGGTCAGGACTTCAGTTTGTGTGTCTTGTATGAAATATGGCACCCTCACACCTATAGTGCCTTCTGTCATACTGGTTCAGTAATAGTTCAGGCAGAACACCATCTGTGAAACAGTTTCATGTTTCACCTACAGTAGGTGTTCCCTTGAGATCTCTCATTCAAGCACTGACCAAATACAAATCTATTCACTTGTGAGAGCTGAAAGAATCATATCCATGAAGCTGATGCACTCATGGATAAACTTTTAATTCATTGATTTATATTACTGGTCTTTCAGTACTACCATCATATATAAATTGGCTGAGTTTTTATAACAGTTAAGCAGCCTACCTGAAAAAAAAGGTTCTTATGCAACAGTAATAGGCATCCAACTCCCATATCTGAATGCAAACTCTAATCTAACATCCAACAGGTAATTAGTAGAGATTATTGTTGAAAATACGTGGACTCAATGTGACAGATGAATGAAGTGCTAATTCAGTGAGATTTTTGCAGGCTGAATTCACTAATTAGGAAAGTTCCAGCACATCTCGCTCAACTACTGAAAAACCTTCAACACAATCACATGTGGAAAATGGAGCTGAAGAGATTTAAACAGAGATAGTTCCAAAACACAACAAGAGGGGTAATGAACAGAGTATCAGCCTTAAGGACTCTCAGCAAAGAGGGGAAAAAAAGAGGTCTTGTACCCTTGTGTGTGTCTTTAGAAAGCATAAAAAAGGACTGAAAGGATGTTTAACATTAGAAATTCAGGTCTGTCTGCTCTGGAGGATTCTGATGACTGGCGAACTAATGAAATGGCAGCATCCCAAGAAAGTGAAAGTTGAGAAATTCAGAAGGGGAAGGGATTTTTAATCAGACTGCTTAATATGTATTTAACATTTTAGGTTTCATGTTCTTGAGAGGGTAAACGCTACCTTTTCCTGATCTCCACATCTAGTTCTGCTGGCTTCTGAACCTCAAATCTGTAGTATGCTAAAAATCAAAAGTTGATTTCTATAGCTTTCTTAAAGCTTCATCTCTGGTAGCTTACAGTCTATCAGTACTTCATAATTCTAAGATATCTATGAGGTCTTGTCTACACTAGAGAGTTGTGACTAGATTTTCTATATTGATAGAACAGAAAGATGCCTTATACTGGCACTGCAATTCCCATACAGTAAGAAACTCAACTATATGGGTATAAGTGACCTTCATACCTATATAAATGTGTCCACACTAGGGCTTTCACTAATGTAACTACTTTTGTTGTGTTATAAATAAATAAATAAATAAATAAATAAATAACCCACATACCCCCTAACTGAAAGAGTCAGACTAATAAAAATTTTAAGTCTAGACCTGGCTTAACAGAAAACCCACTCTTACAGCTTCAAACCACAAAGAGACAACCCAGTGGCATCGTAAGTTCACAGAAACCTGTAGTGGTTAATAAGCCAAGACTAGTAGTTTAACAGCTACCTACCCATCGCTGATCCTGAACTCATCCTCACTCTCTTCCTCATCCAGGTTACTATCACTATCGAGGTCGTTCAGTCGCCGTCGTTTCTTGCGACGTGCTGCAGCGGCCCTTTGTGGCCGCTTATTTTCTTTCCTTTCTTCCTCTAGGATGGTGGAAATGTCTTTTCCCCGGTGACCTGTGATATTAGACATGTCTTTGCCTCTGCCACCACCTGTGTTAGTGGGAGAAAGGGAAAATAAGCTGCAAGTTAATTATAGCATTTTTCATTCAACTTCACAGGGACCTTCCCATCCTGCTGCTAATTTCAACTTCCTTTTATAAAGGAGACCCTTTTCATCATTCAAGACTCAACTTCTTGAACCCAGCTTTCTTACATCCACAGCTATATTATATAGAGCAGTGATCCCCAATGCGGTGCCTGCTGGGGCATTTATGTGCACCCGCCTAGTGTCCAGCAGGGGAGAGAAGCCGCGGCCCTGCGCCTGACGGGGACAGAGAACTCCGGGGCTGCAGGCACCGGTGTTCTCGGTCCCTGGCAGACGCGGGGCCCACCTAGGGCCCAGTGGGGGAGAGAAGCCGGGGCCCTGCACCTGCTGGGGACAGAGTACTCCGGGGATGCGGGCGCCAGTGTTCTCTGTCCTCGCGGCTTCTCTCTTCTCTCTGGATTCATATATTATGTAATATTAAATATGATGTTTTTTGTATCATTTAATGTACAAATACAAAATAAGCCTTGAAAAATTGTTGGCGCCCGCCACACTCTTCTGAAAACATGAATGTGCTACTAGCCACAAAAAAGTTGGGGACCACTGATATAGAGTATATTTTGGAAGGGATATAATCCCTAACACTTGGGGGGCTCAAAGCAACTATTTACCCATGAGATGTTAGAAAGAAGTTTCCCTATGGGCAGGTTACTGGACAATTGTCCATTACAGGAATGCCAGCACCTTGCTCTGAAGCATCAGATATTGGCTACTGTCTGGGACAGCACACTGGGCTAGATGGACCACTGATCTGATAGGAACATATTAAAATGCTATGCCATAAGACAAACTCAGGGACACACACGCACAAAACAAGATTATGAATGTTCTTGGAGGACAAGAAGTCTGAATATGATGTAGGACTAAAGGAAAGCTAAGGAGTGGATTCAAGGATATGACACATGCTTGGAATAATTGAAAAAGAACAGTGCTAATACTAAAAGTATTGTTATTGACAGAATAGAAGAGTGCGGTGGGGGAAGAGGTGAGACAGGAAAATTAGAGATATGGTTCTTGTAATCATGGTGAGATGCCCAACTCATGGATAAGTGTTGTAGTGGCGGAGAGAGAGATGAAAGAACACACTGATTTTAAAGAAGTAGTAGTAACAAGGCTTAGTGAGGGAACTGAGTGTGGGTGAAGGAGCGTTGGGAAGTCTGAGATGGCATTAGCAACTTGGGAGACAAGGGACGGTAGCAGAGTTCTTAGTGATGCCAGAGAGAGAAGGAAGTGGAGAGGGATTAGGAGGAAAGATGAGCAGCCCTGTTTTGGAGAGACTAGATTTGAATTGGTAGCAAGACATCTACAAAAGGTGTAGTTGTGAGATGTGAGAGTCAATCAATCAATGGCACCATCGCTCTTTACAGATCATGGTGTAGGTCCCGATGATTTCTTTGGCAATCATCTATAAAGGACTGCCAAGGGAGATGGGAGTCACCAGGCAGCTGTATCCATAGCCTTCTTCCCAGCTTATTTTATTCCAACCACTTATGCACCAGTAATTAGCATGTGCTAACAAACGATCACCATAACTGAATGCCAGAGGTGGGTTGTGGTTGCACACCCCATCACATTCAACCTGACTGGGGAACTACTTTTGAAAACTGGCTGATTAGGAGGTGACACGAGCCCTACCACAAGGAAATAAGTAGTGGGAACATTAGCTTAGCACAGTGTTTAACAGCCAGTGTTTACAGAGCTAGACTGAGCAGCAGTCAGGGTATACTGATATTTATTGATGCAATGATAAAACAAAAAATAAACACAAAGTGCGTGCGTGTGTCCACAATCCCAAACCTGAAGAAGAGCAGTGTGTGGCTCGAAAGCTTGTCTCTTTCACCAACAGAAGTTGGTCCAATGAAAGATATTACCTCCCCCACCTTGTCTCCCCCCACTTAACATTTTGCTTGTCTTCTGAGACTGTAACGCCTTCAGGACAGGGACTATGTCTGTATATGTTTCTATGGCCCTTAGCACAGTAGGATCATAGACTATCAGGGTTGGAAGGGACCTCAGGAGGTCATCTAGTCCAATCCCCTGCTCAAAGACAGGACCAATCCCCAACTAAATCATCCCAGCCAGGGCTTTGTCAAGCCTGACCATAAAAACCTCTAAGGAAGGAGATTCCAACACTTCCCTAGGTAACCCATTTCAGTGCTTCACCATCCTCCTAGTGAAAAAGTTTTTCCTAATATCCAACCTAAACCTTCCCCACTGCAACTTGAGATCATTACTTCTTGTTCTGTCATCTGCTACCACTGAGAACAGTCTAGATCCATCCTCTTTGGAACCCCCTTTCAGGTAGCTGAAAGCAGCTATCAAATCCCCCCTCATACGTCTCGTCTGCAGACTAAACAATCCCAGTTCCCTCTGCCTCTCCTCATAAGTCATATGTTCCAGCCCCCTAATCATTTTTGTTGCCCTCCACTGGACTCTATCCAATTTTTCTACATCCTTCTTGTAGCGTGGGGCCCAAAACTGGACACAATACTCCAGATGAGGCCTCACTAATCTTATATAGATGGGAATGATCACGTCCCTCAATCTGCTGGCAATGACCCTACTTATACAGCCCAAAACGGCGTTAGTCTTCTTGGCAACAAGGACACATTGTCGACTCATATCCAGCTTCTCGTCCACTGTAACCCCTAGGTCCTTTTCTGCAGAACTGCGACCTAGCCACTCGGTCCCTAGTCTGTAGCAGTGCATGGGATTCTTCCATCCTAAGTGCAGGACTCTGCACTTGTCCTTGTTGAACCTCATCAGATTTCTATTGGCCCAATCCTCTAATTTGTCTCGGTCCCTCTATATCCTATCCCTACCCTCCAGCATATCTACCCCTCCTCCCAGTTTAGTGTCTTCTGCAAACTTGCTGAGGGTGCAGTCCACGCCATCCTCCAGATCATGAATGTAGATATTGAACAAAACCGGCCCCAGGACCGACCCTTGGGGCACTCCACTTGATACCGGCTGCCAACTAGACATGGAGCCATTGATCACTACCCGTTAGCCCGACGATCTAGCCAGCTTTCTATCCACCCAACCCATCCCATTTCTATCCACCCTTTCTATCCCAATCCCAATCATCAAAGGGTTTCTTCAAGTGATGTGACATGTGCTATCTATAAGTAGGGTACAATCTGAGGCCCTATACCCTCACACAACACCATATGAGAATGATGGAGCATGGTCACTTCCTCTGCTGTCCTAACCACTGGTCCTAAAGGCTCAGGGTATTCCCCATGATAAGTAACACCATGTCTGGATGGAAGTGCTCCAGTAGGTAGATACCACTTTAGCATTAAAAATATTTTGTTTCGTTGTCTTTATCTCAGTGGGACTGAGCCTTGCAGAAGTGGCACTCACAGTAAAGCCAGGGCTGAGTGGAGATTGCAGCCTCAAGTCCTAGTTAAAAGATAACCCAATTATTTTCTTCTTTTTTTTCCCTTTAGGGTCCAGACAGAATTGAGGGCCTGATGAAGAAGTCAGTGATGGTAGACTCTTTCCTGGGCAGTCACCTCCTGCCACATACATGGCAGGGGCTATACAGGCACCTGGGGCGAAGGAAGGAGACAAGTGGCCCCCAGAGTGCCATGGCAGGATAAATTGGGGTTATTTTTTTTTATTTGGTAGGGTGAGTTTGAGAGATAATCCCTGTACCGTGCACACAGCCAAAACTGCACATCCATTATTTGGATGTGCTCTAGTCACAGATTGGGCCATACGGACCCTGCTGTGGTCTGTCAAGCAGGGGCATTTGAGCTGGATTTCCCGTATTATAAAAGAGACGGGGTGGCTGATGGAGTGTTCTCTGTGAGGGCTCTGAGACTCTGGAACCTGCTCCCCCACTCAGTCCATAACAGCTCAAATTTGGTGACTTTCTGGGTGCACTGCAAATGACATCTGTTTGATAGGGTCTTTAGAGAAAGCGGATGGTATACCTCCTAAATAAAAGGAGGTGGCTAGCTGGCAGGCAGAGTTCCTGTGGAACTCATTTTAATACTTTTAAGACTTAATTTAATTGTATTTTTTGAATTACTAATTATGTTAGGGTCCTTAGAGCCTTGAATAAGTATATTTATTACTTTAAATCTAAATTAATAAATAAATAAATAATCAGGCCTGGTTTTCAGAGTGCCTGTGCACATCAATAGGGCTTTTGAAAAAACAGGTATTGTTCTGGGGATTCAAAAAGAACAGGTGCAAGGGATTATCTGAACATTTTAAACACGCAAGAGATGTTGACGCACAAATCCCACTGACAGGCAATAGGCACCGTGCTCCTAAATCCCTTGGGCATGTTTGGAAAAAAATCTGTCCCTCAGCTCTTCACCATGTCACAAAAGAAAAAGAAAGACAGATTAGAATAGTAAGATAAAGTTATAATTTTCGTTCTAATTTTTTTTTTTTTTTTTTACACTATTAGCTCCTGCCATCTGAGGATCACAAAGATTTACAAGCATTAATGAATCAAGTTTCACAACACATCTGTGCAGTAGGGAAGTACTGACCAAGATGTTGACTAGTTTTGGGCACCTCAATGTGAAAACACATATGAGCCCAATTTCCAGAGGTACTGAATACCAGAAGCACCTAGTGGCTTCCTAATCTGGCCATTCAAAGTTAGGGAGCAATTATAAAATGTTTGGTTCTTGACACCCAGTTTTATGTTTAGATATTGAAAAAAGTAAAAACTGAACTTAATGATAGTTAATGAAAGCAACATGATTTTTCCCTACATGGACTCTCCAACACATGATACCCATTGCCCCACAACCAGGCAAATTCAGTAGCAATTTCCATTTGATAGTGCAGTAGTAAAAATTTCAAGCTATGCAGAGATTCAGATGAGGTATCAAAGGTCAGAACTACATGCATTCCCTCTGGCATTGTAATAGAATGTGTGTCATACCAGCCCAGCAGGTCACCATTTTAACTATACAAATAGTAAGTAATAAAAACATACCTCCTCCATCGGCCTCCTTGATATCATCTTCTATTGCTTCATCAATTGCCTCATCAAATTCATCAAATCTAAAAATAGTATCTTTTATTTACTACTTTGAAACAGAGCACAGTTCAGATATATTTTGAAGTCATGTTTCAAAATCTAAAATAGCTGTAAGAATTCAGAGTGCTTCAGACATTCCAAAATTGAGGGAAAGTGGTAAAATAATCAGAAAAACATCATACATATTCATAGTGTACTAGACAGATGCTCAATGGGTTTTTAAAAAATATGTAGAGCATTTCCAGCTTCTAGCAGGATGGATATATATTACTACCTGGGCTGACTTACTAATAATTTAGATAAATTCACAAAAACACTTCCTTCTTACAGGGTATGCTACTGAATTAAAAAAACACAATGTGAATATTTTGTTTTATAAGTAGTTCGGCAAAAATTTTCACAAGAAATAGTTGCTTATTGATTATGCCAAACTTTTTTTTTTTTTTTTTTTTAATTTAGATGGCATATGCATCTTCGTTTTTCAGGACAGCCTTCTCAGATGTGTCTATACAAGTCTCATGTTAAGTAGTCAAGTTGTCTGAATTTTGATTGCTAGTGTGTGTGTTTCATATTGTGCTACTTCTGCTCTCTAAACTTCTAAATTGGGTAGTTTACCTACATTTTCATAATATATGCTTTACAGAATTCTTCATTTGACAGAACATAAGAACGGCCATATTTGTTCAGAACAATGGTCCATCTAGCCCAGTATCCTGTGTTCCGACAGTGGCCAATGCCAGGTGCTTCAGAGAGAATGATCAGAACAGGCAATTATTGAGTGATCCATCCTGCTGTACACGCCCAGTTTATGGCAGTCAGAGGCTAGGGACACAGAGAGCATGGGATTGCAACCCTGACTATCTTGGTTAATAGCCATTGATGTATCTATCCTTCAAGAGCTTATATAGTTTTGGCCTTCACAACATCCCCTACAACTAGAACCACAGGTTGACTGTGTGATGTGTGAAGTACTTCCTTTTTTTTGGTTTAAACCTGCTGCCTATTAATTTCATTGGGTGACCCCTCCTTCTTTGTTACGTGAAGCAGTAAATAACACTTCCTTATACACTTTCTCCACACCAGTCATGATTTTACAGACCTCTATCATATCCCCCTTAGTTGTCTCTTTTCTAAGCTGAACAGTCCCCAGTCTTTTTAATCTCTCCTCATATGGAAGCTGTTCCATATCCCTAATGATTTTTGTTGCCCTTCTCTGTATCTTTTCCAATTCCAGTATATCTTTTTTTATATGGGGCAATTAGAACTACATGCAGGATTCAAAGTCTGGGTATACCATGCATTTATATAGTGGCATTATGATATTTTCTCTCTTATTATCTACCCCTTTCCTCATGTGTCCTAACATTATTAGCTTTTTTGACTGCTGCTGCACATTCAGAGGATGTTTTCAGAGAACTATCCACAATGACTCCAAGATCTCTTTCTGTAGGGGTAACAGCTAATTTAGATCCCATTATTTCGTATGTATAAATGGGATTGTTTTCTCTAATATGGATTACTTTGTATTTTTCAACATGGAATTTCATGTCATTTGGTTGCCCAATCATCCAGTTCTGTGAGATCTATTTGTAACTCTTCACAGTCAGTTTCGGATGTAACTATCTTGAGTAGTTTTGTATCATCTGCAAGTTTTGCCACATCCTTGTTTACCCTTTTTTCCAGATCATTTATGAATATGGTGAACAGTACTGGTCCCAATACAGATCCTTCGGGAACACCACTATTTACCTCTCTCCATTCTGAAAACTGACCATTGATTCCTACCCTTTGTTTCCTGTCTTTTAACCAGTTACTGATCCATGAAATCTTATCCCATGACTGCTTACTTTGCTTAAGACCCTTTGGTGAGGGATCTTGTCAAAGGCTTTTAGAAAATCCAAGTATATTATATCCACTGGATCACCCCTGTCCATGTTTGTTGACCCCCTCAAGAATTTTAACAGATTGATGAGGCATGATTTCACTTTACAAAAACCACGTTGACTCTTCCCCAACAAATCGTGTCCATCTATGTGTCTGCTAATTTTGTTTTTTATTAGAGTTTCAACCAATTTGCCTGCTACTGAAGTTAGACTTACCAGCCTGTAATTGTCAGGATCACCTCTGCAGCCTTTTTAAAAAATTGGTGTCACATTAGCTATCCTCCAGTCATCTGGTACAGAAAATGATGTAAGTGATAGGTTACATACCACACTTAGTGGTTCTATAATTCCATATATGAGTTCCTTTAGAACTCGAGTGAATACTATCTGGTCCTGATGACTTATTTACTATTTAATTTATCAATTTGTTCCACAACCTCCTCTCTATTGATACCTCAATCTGGGACATTTGCTCAAATCTGTCACCTAAAAAGAATGACTCAGGTGTGGGAATCTCCCTCACATCCTCTGCAGTGAAGACTGGTACAAAGAATTCATTTAGCTTCTCCACGACAATCTTATCATCCTTGAGTGCACCTTTAGCACCTCAATTGTCCAATGGCCCACTGATTGTTTGGCAGGCTTTCTGCTTCTGATGTACTTTAAAAAAAAGTTGTTGTTACTTTTTGAGTCTTGCTCTTCACATTCTTTTTTGACCTGCCTAATTATATTTTCACACTTGACTTGCCAGAGTTTATGTTCTTTTCTATTTTCCTCAGTAGGATTTAACTTCCAATTTTTAAAGGATGCCTTTTTGCCTTTAGCTGCTTTTCCCTAACTACCTTAAACATGCTGGCACTTTTTTGGTCCTCTATGTTTTTTTAATTTGGGGTATGCATTTAATTTGAGCCTCTCTTACAGTGAGTTTAAAAAGTTTCCATGCAACTTGCAGGCATTTCACTTTTGTGACTATACCTTTTAATTTCTGTTTACCTAGCTTCCTCATTTTGCGTAGCTCCTATTTCTGAAGTTAAATGCTACTGTGGTGGACTTCTTTGGTATTTTCCCACCCGGACAAGGGTGCTAAATTTAATTATATTATGGTCGCTATTATTTACAGGTTGAACTATGCTGTAAAGCAAACTGGAAGGACAAAAGCAAAAGTATTCTTTTTTCGTATTTTGTAATTTTGCTATAGGAGCCTTTACAATTTTGAATATGACTTTGTACATGGAGAAAGCAATTTAAAGGCAACCTGCAAATAGAAGAAAACAGGGTCTGTTCCCTCTTTGGTTTGATGTACAAAAGAAGACAGAAGGGTTTTTGTTTAAATAGATATTATGTTTTGTTTCTTCAGTTGGAAATTCAGATCTTGTCTATGTTGGTTTCCTTGGAAGACACTATGGATGAGAAAAAAGCTAGTAGGCCTATGACATCAGATACAAGAAAATGAAATTGGATTAATTGTCTAGAGAAGTAAATTTTATTCAGACAGATAAAATTCTACTTTTTTTTGTTTTTCCACATATCTTTTTTAATTTAAATGCTTAACAGCTGGAGAAAACCTCTTTTAATAAAGGTTCAGCCCTTAACTGAATGAGCGAGAGAGATCCTCATTCTGTACCTTACATGCAAAACAGGGAAAACTATTCCTAATATTTCTGATATTTCTATGAGTGAAAACCACCAGGCTTTCTTCATAACAAAAGATTTCTGGCCTTCTTTGTACATTATAAAGAAGCAAATCCTCACATTTGCATGTCACCTTTAAAGTGCATTTATGGTAAAATAAGCAACTCTGAAACGACACCTTTGTGAGGTTTATTCTATGGTACTTCCAAACAAGTTTATTTTCTTCTAACAAAAATCTTTTCGCTTCATTTTGTCTTTGGAATAATTAAGCTATTCTTTCCATTCCACATGTCACTACTAATAACTATTTTGGAATCAAGTGCTAGCTGACAATTGTCTTTCCATATATGAGGCATAACAGATGACAGCTGGCTCTTCTGCAGTTTTATTAGTTCAGTAGTGTTGATTTTGTATTAACCTGTTCATCAATAAGTGATGCCGATGACTCCAAAGACACAAAGAAAGCAGGTATCTGAACAGAACTAACATTTTATAGATTCATTTGTGAGCAAAATGAGACTTTAGGGTTTATTTCCCCTGAAGGAGGGGCTACACAGTTCTCATTAACACAAACTAGACTTCCATTGTATATGTGTGAATTTGAAGTCGGGTACAGACAATACACACACACACACAAATACATTCACAAACTCAAAGACATCTATGATGTACTGTGCAAGAGATACTTGTCTGTCATTTAAGATAATAAGACTGAGTATCAAATGTAATACTGTATGAAAAAAATTATTTCCATGTAAAAATCACTAGCCTCGCAGGATTTTATAAACCCATTGCAGTACTGTCAAAATACCCTACAGGCAAAAACATTTTCCCCTGGGTCAGTGACTGCCTCAACTGTCAGGAACATGACAGAAATCTATAAAAACCTGCCCTTAGCATCATGCCTCTTACAAGCGATATTGAATTTTGTATACCATCAGTGACATTTTCCTCAGTGTGGCATCTGTTGTTAACTAAGGTTACTCCTGAGGGTATTCTGCACCAAAAAATTAAAAATTCTGCACACAATATTTTAGAATTCTGCAAAATTCTGCAAATTTTTTTTGTCAAATAAATGTGGAGGCTCCAGCATGGCATTGGGGAGAACAAGCCACTAGCTGTACAAAGGTGGGAGATCACCTTGCAGCTCCGCCCCGGGACACAGACTCAGCAGTGAGGCTGTACCCGATCCTAACACAGCGCAAGGACCAGGCTTGCCCCAGAAATACCCCAGGGCCCTGCCCCTCCGTGCCAGGTGTACCAGGTGTGGTCAGGCAGGCTCAGCAAGGCAGAATCCAAGTGTGGAGGGGCTTAATGTGGGGAGACCCAGGTTTAGAGGGTTCTGTGTGGGACAATCTGGGTGCAAGCGGCTCAGAGGTGGATCTGGTGGCACAGGGGCTTGTTGGAGGGTTCTGGGTGCAATGGTAATAGGACTCTGCAGGTGGGTTCAAGTGAAGGTGGTTGGGTCGATAGAGCTCGGAAGGGGGTCTGAGTGTGGAGGGCTCAGTGGGGAGGTCCAGATGCTGGGGGAGTGGGGTGGGGATCCAGGTGCAGCTGGTTGGGGCTCCGTAGGGTGGGGATCTGGGTGCGGATGGTTTGTTGAGGTGGTCCAGGTGCAGGAGGAGTGAGGCTTGTCATGGGGGGTTCAGGGTATGGGGGGATGGTGAGGCTTGGCAGGAGAGTCTGGAGCATGAGAGTGTCTGGATGCCCGGGGGTTGGGTGGATGGGGGATCAGCTTCCTGTACAGTGATCCCTCCCCCTGCAGATGAGGAACAGGAAGTGTGGCGGAGTTTGCAGAGCTTCCTACAGCCAGCAGAGAAATCTGGGGGTGGGTCTGACACGGCCCCGAATGCCATGCAGGGGAAGAGGAAGTCTTTTCATCCCCAGCCCTGCCGGGATTAGCAGCTGAGCCTGGCGTAGGGTAAGAAGCACCAGCCAGGTCTTCCCCAGTTCCACCTGCTGCCACACAGTGATTTATCTCTCTGCTGGGCGCCCTAGTTACCCAAAACATACTGCTGGAGAGGGTCACATGATCGCTTTTGTGGCTTCCCTTTGCTTCCCCATCAGAAAGTCATTTTTCTGCAGGGAAGCAAAGAAATCTGAGGGGGACAAATTCTGCGCATGCGCAGAATTCCCCCAGGAGTAGGAGGTACCGAAAAATATCTACAGTTAATTAAGAGAAAATTCCTGAGTGCTCAGTGAACATCACGCTGGCAAATTCATCATGTTATACTAATGCCCTATCACTCACTGAGAGGAGAGCCAAATTTGTTATTGGCTTTAACATTGTTGTTGCCAGCAGGGTTTTAAACAGTTTCCTTGTGGACCAACGGGGACATTGATCACTTAAAAACAGTACAAGCTATGCTGTACTACAGACTACTTCAGTAAGTAATCTACAGCACAGTTCTAGAACATCCTGGGGGAGGGGAAATCTTATGAACCTGTTAGCAATAACTGTCTGGAAACACTGGTGACATGACTTTTGTTTCCAGCTATTCTGCAGAGGTAAAGTTCATTTTTCTCACTTTGTCTCTTGTGATAAGGTTTTCATTTGTACATTCCTTCAGATATTTACAGAGGAAAGAGGCAATAGGAAAAGAGGAATAGGAATGCAAAGCTTTCAGATATTTATATTAGTTGGTCCTCCATTAGATGGGAGAACAGATGCATCGGCCTGCATTAGTATTTTGCATACACTGCAATAAGAATGAAGTAATTTCTAAGATGGCTCTATTTCCCATATCACTTGGCTAAACACCGTGTATCTGCTCTTACATGTTAGTCATCTCAAGTGGCACCTTTGCTCTATGCTTGATAATCATGTGCAGTATTCAAAAGTAAGACTGAAGACACTATAATTTTATCAGTTGGCTAACCATAGAAGTACCCTCTCTAAGAAGCAGGTGAAGGGATGGACAGAGGAAATGGCAATATATTATTAATATTCTCCAGTTGGAGAACAAGCTGCCTACCTGTAACTTATGCATTTCCGTGTTCTAGTAGACCTCCTTTCAAGCCGTTTTGATTTTGACTTTTTGGAATCTTTCTTTTTTTCTTCCTGACTTTCTGGTATTTCTGGCTCCTGTTGAAGTATGACAACAAGTGTTAAATATGCTGGAGCAGACATCAGATAGGTTTGTCTCCCCCCTCTCAAGATTCACGAGGACTGAGCTGGAATTGTCTATTTTCATGTCAAACAGATAAGTGGTGTGTGCAAAACATTTCAAGTTCCCAAATGGCTGACTTATATACAGGTACCTAGTTCACAGGTACCCAGTTCTCTTTGTGGTACTACACATAACAAAGGCAAGATTTACTGGCAACAGAATCCCATAAGTATCTGGATTGAGGATGTAGATTACAGTAACAGTAGTGATATTATGCTTCTAGTTGAGGTGACACTTTCAGGCCTTGTCCATGCTACAGTTGAACAAGATCGTTGCCAACAAGTGTTTGCAGCCATTGTAAACTGGGATTTTTTCTGTGTGTACCATATTGATCACCTCCTCTAGACAGCTGACAGTTCTGGAGAAAAAGATCCATATTATGTCCCCACTCGTTGCATACCTTTTTATGGTACAGTTTCAGTCCCACTCTGGACAGGGCTTTAATTCTATGCCATTATTTCCAGAGCCTTAGTTTTCAATTAAAATTGACCTTTGGGATGAATTTTTTGTGCTTATCAAGAGGTGTGGTGGTGATTTGTTTTTTGGGGAGAAAGAGGCTTGTGGTGTTTTGTTTTAAGTTTGGTAAAATCCCATTGAGCCATTTCTCAGTTAACCAAGTGTGGAGGGAGAAAATTTGTTTTAGCATAATGAGTTAGAGTGGAAAAGTCTACCTGACATTTATTGTTTGAACAAGTTTAAATGTAAAAGCTCATTTACTGGGCCTGGATTAAATCATCCGTTAGGAAGGCATAAGAAAAAAAAATCACTTTGAAATGAGTTTATGAGGGAAAAAGCACAAGCTCTGAAGGCGCAAAACATTTTTCTCCCATTCTGGAAAGAAAAAAAAAAAGGGAAGGTCAATAAATTTTTGCTACAACATTCTGGCTGAAATCTTGTGGACACAAAAGCAAAGCAATGCAAAGAATTATAGCTCCTTCGGCAATTGTAATTCTCAATGTACACTTGTATTAAGACAAACAATTAATACAATATCCAGTATCAGAAGATCCTTCCTATAGTAGGAGAGAAGTTATGGATGCTATGGGCACCGTAACTTTGAATTTTCTGGACTTTTGTGAATATAAAAACCAAAATCAAAACACTGTTATTGTAGGCTTTTTGCAGAGAAAGTGAACTTTGGACAGCAACTGTCTTATTTCAGGAAGTCCCAATATGTCAAATTACACTGGCACCAAAAATGAAGAGCTGCTCATTTAATAGTGTAGTTTTAAAAAGAGGAGAACAAAATTTCTTTGGGGGTGCCTAACTGACTTCCCCTATCAATTATCAGGAAAGTGATAATCAGAATTGAAAAAGGTAAATAATGTCTTAATTGCCTGTGAAGTATTTTACTTAGATCTATTCATAAAGCTTAAGCTTTTAAAATTTGAACAGGTTCTTGATCCCAAAGTAAAGCAACAGCAATTAATATCCTTGCCTAATTCTTACACTCTCACCAGCTAAAATGTGAGCCACTGAATTAATTCTCATCTACCAGTTAATTAATGTTTTGCCTTGAAAGAGCATTTGCCACTCCTTACACTTGGGTGTCCTGTTCCCTGTGACCACATAGGACTGTTGAGTAATGATGCAGAGTGGGCAATATCTTTGTGAAGCCACTCTTTGGAGCAGTCCAGAAATGATTTTTTCATCAAGCTAGATATACTAAAAGGACTTAAATTAGTTTCATTATCAACACACAAAACAGCAAATTACAATATATAGAGCCGTAAACTGTATTTAGGCCCTGATTTCAGGCCTAAATATGCTTAAGTTCTTAAGAACTTAAGCATATGCTTAACACAATAGGTTCAAAATTTTACCAAATGAAACTACTAAACAATGTTGACAGTTTCCTTTTAAAAATGATGCAAATCTTATGTTAGTATCTTTTCTTTTTTTTTTTTAAACAGACTGAAGTCACTTATTGCAGTAAACACATTTACGAAATGAAAGAACAATAGAACAAAGCTGAGTCAACTTACTTGTGGTGGGATGATGTTCTCAATACTGATACCCACATACACCAATCGCTCTTTCCTTGGGAGAGAAAGAAAATTAAAAACAGTTCACAAGGAGCCTGTTTGTAAGATGGTACAGATTTAAAACAATGATCTAATCAGTATCATTCAAAACTGTTAATGCAGTTCCGTAGAAGCAGCCTTATGAGTTGTTTCACTACAAAATACAAGTTTTCAGACCTTGATTAAAGTTAGTAGGTATTATTTCCTAAGTCTTGAAGGATCACAATTTCCTTTACATGTGAAACTGGTGTTCAAACAACTGCAAATGTCTGAAGGGAACAGACACCAAGGAAGGAGAGGAATGAGTTACTGTGGTATAAGGGAGGGTAACTAATATAACAGATCAAAATTTAGAAAATAAAGAAACTGTTGAATATCTAGAAAAACAGAGCCATTAGGCTGTGGAAGAGTCTCCCAAGGAGAGCCACATCTCTTGAGGAATTTAAATGTAGGCCGGACAATATAATACGCTAAGAAATATACTGTAGAGAGCAATTATATGCTGGCAGGGGATGGACTAGATGTAACCTAATAGCTCTTCTTCATCTCCACACTACAGTATTCCATGAAGCATTGCTACAATAGAACCTCAGAGTTATGAACACCGGAGTTACGAACTGACTGATCAACCACACACCACATTTGAAACTGGAAGTGCGCAATCAGGCAGCAGCAGAGAAAAAAAAAAAAAAAAAAAAAAAACAATAAAGTACCGCGTTAAACGTAAACTACTAACAAAATAAAGGAAAGGTTTAAAAAAAGATTTGACAAGGTCAGGAAACTGTTTCTGTGCTTGTTTCATTTAAATTAAGATGGTTAAAAGCAACATTTTTCTTCTGCATAGCTGCAAAGCTGTATTAAGTCAATGTTCAGTTGTAAACCTTTGAAAGAACAATAACGTTTTGTTCAGAGTGACGAACATTTCAGAGTTACGAACAACCTCCATTCCCGAGGTGTTCATAACTCTTGAGGTTCTACTGTACTGTTAAAACAGAAAGCAAGAATTAAGGCCAAAGTGCTAGACTTATGTGTTTTTATGAGCTGAAACAGATCCTGGACGGCTGTACTGTCAATCAGAACCAGTTTTTAAAGTTAGCAGTAAGCAACTGCATGTGCAAATCACATTTGCATGCATTGTCTATGCACCTAACTGTTCACACATAAGCACAAATACCTGATATGCATATTAACTTTATATTTGCATGTGTTAGTTTGGAGCACATATATATATATACACACATGTACACAGTTGCAAGCATCTATCTATGAAAATGTGTTTCCCAATGTTTGCATTTGTCTGGTAGCAGATCAAGATTTTCAAATATTCTTATGACTGGACATCTGAATAAGATTTCCTTTTCTCAATATCCTTCTAACGAACTGATTGCAGAAAAAGAGTATGTCCAATCTTTTTCTTAAGTAAAAGCAGCTAATACTGTTTTTAAAAGAAAGCTGACAAAACAGTAAAGTGGATTCTGGATAGTTCTCCTATAGCTGTAGTAACGAGGCCACATGCTGCCAAAATTTTATATTACTGTAGGATAACTCCTGCACTGACATTTTTGGCTTTATTTGCAAGTAAAGTACTTACTTTTCTATTCAAGTACCAGTTCCCTAACCTTATAAATCAAAAAGAAACTTTCTCTCCCACTGAGTGCTATGAGACCTGGGTGGATGGAGAGAAAATTGCTTCATCATTTGTCTAGCAGATTTAAACTAAGGGAAATGATTGAAAAATAATCTCTTGATGCAAGAGAAGAAGCTGCGAAAGGGGAGAACACAGATGTAAAAGCTTTAATAATTATCAAATTTTATTCATTGCCTCTTCCACTTATTTCCTATGAAGCAAAAAAAATCAAGTACAACAAGGGAATGAAGAGTAAAATTCAACCAGGTTTTACTAGAGAGGGTCTCAAGTACTGATCCTAATTCTGACAGTCAGGAACCCAACAGATTGTGTAGGAAATTAGGGGATAAAAAAACAGCATTAAGGATGGAGCCTGCAATGTTGTAGCAAAGGTCTTATATTAAACAGGCAGATGAAATAGCGTGTACCTTCCTTACCAAGGAGGAACAAATGAAAGCTCAATATTTAAACTAGCAGTTCTCAAACTGCCTGCCATGGAGATGCACTGGCTTTCCTCATCTCTAACTGTTAAACTGCATTAAAACCTACATATACATTATCTCGCACTATTATTTTTCAGAGGGGTAGCCGTGTGTTAGTCTGTATCTGTAAATACAACGAGGAGTCCTTGTGGCACCTTAGAGACTAACAAATGTATTTCAGCCTAAGCTTTCGTGGGATATAACCCACTTCATCAGATGCATGGAGTGGAAAATACAGCAAGCAGGTATAAATTAATTCCAATTCTGCAGTTTCTCATTGATGACATCTTCATCATCTGGACCCATGGAAAGGAGGCCCTTGAGGAATTCCACCTGGATTTCAACAATTTCCACCCCACCATCAACCTCAGCCTGGACGAGTCCACGCAAGAGATCCACTTCCTGACACTACCGTATAAATAAGCGATGGTCACATAAACACCACCCTATACCGGAAACCTACCGACCACTATACTTACCTACATGCCTCCAGCTTTCATCCAGACTACATCACACGATCCACTGTCTACAGCCAAACCTTCAGATACAACCGCATTTGCTCCAATCCCTCAGACAGAGACAAACACCTACAAAAAAAGTAACAACGCCACTAGCCATCACCTATAGCCCCCTACTAAAACCTCTCCAGCGAGAATCTACAACCTATCCTGAAGGACGATCCCTCACTTTCACAGACCTTGGGAGACAGGCCAGTCCTCGCGTACAGACAGCCCCCCAACTTGAAGCAAGTACTCACCAGCAACTACACACCACACAACAAAAACACTAACCCAGGAACCAACCCCTGCAACAAACCCTGTTGCCAACTCTGTCCACATATCTATTCAAAGGACACCATCATAGGACCCAACCACATCAGCCACACCATCAAGGGCTCATTCACCTGCACATCTACCAATGTGATATATGCCATCATGTACCAGCAATGCCTCTCTGCCATGTAAATTGGCCAAACCGGACAATCTCTACGCAAAAGAATAAATGGATACAAATCAGACATCAAGAATTGTAACATTCAAAAACCCATAAGAGAGGACTTCAATCTCCCTGGACACTTAATAACAGACTTAAAAGTCTCCATTCTTCAACAAAAAACTTCAAAAACGAGAAACTGCAGAACTGGAATTAATTTGCAACCTTGACACCATCAAATTAGGCCTGAATAAAGACTGGGAGTGGCTGGGTCACTGCAAAAAATAATTTTCCCTCTGTTGATATTTACCCCTTCTTGTCAACTGTTGGGAATGGGCCACATCCACCCTAACTGAATTGGCCTCGTTAGCACTGACCCCCACACTTGGTAGGCAACTCCTATCTTTTCATGTGTTGTATATTTATACCCCCTTACTGTATTTTCCACTCCATGCATCTGATGAAGTGGGTTATATCCCACGAAAGTTTATGCCCAAATAAATTTGTTAGTCTCTAAGGTGCCAAAAGGACTCCTTGTTGTTTTTATTATTTTTCTGTGTAACTAATTGCCGCAGTTGCCACAGGGATGATATAATATTATGAATGAGAGGAGACAATCCATGAGACTGGGCATGGGTTAAGAGGTGACCAGGAACTGGAAAGTAGTCCCAGGAGACACTATCAAAAGATATGGTGCACCTTCTGACAAGGTTTGAGAACCCCTGATTTAAATGCAAAACAGTATCAGCAAAATCTTCAGTGGCCTTTGCTTCCATCTAGTGGCAGGACTTGGTTATAAACGTTAGTAGGTGTATAAATGAAAAACCTGAAATTCAGTAAGCTGAGTAGAAGGAGAAAGATTTTGACCCAAGTCTACATTTTTGTCACAACTGTTATTGCCACCACAGAGTCAATGATTTTCATTAAAAATAAGTTAGCCATAACCTGCCATTTTGGGGATGTGTATGGATGTGTTGCTGAATAGCTAAAAGCATTCAAGGTTCTCATTGAAATTGGGTCAAGTTAAACCCTGGGCTGCATGGGAAATAATCAAAATTAGGAGACTTAGCAGTGTGACTGCAGTGACACAAAGGATCAGACCATTGTACTCTTAGTGAGAGCTTTAATTCCTTCAGGGGGTTCTTTTTCCACCAAAGGAAAAGACTAAAAAACATGAAGAGCTAACATAGGTTTACAAAGTTGAGCTCTGGTACAGCAAATAGTGTCTTAACACCTGTCTGCTTTTGTGCCCCAAATAACCTTTATTTTCCCATTTTAGCTAAGAACTGTACTCGTACTGTGATAAAAACCAGGACCCTGGACTTTTTCCAACACCACTGTGTCAGGATTTCTACCCTCTTCACCATGATTACCCTGTAACATACCACAATAAAGCAGCACTGGACTCCTGCCAGATTAGAAAATTGTGCCATCAAGTTTACTGCCCTGCCTCTTCCACCAATAGAGATCAGATGCTTCAAAAAGCAGCAAAAATCAAATGTAGAAGAGGAAACCAGACTATTTTGGCTGGAGGATCAGACTGTTGAATGTTTGTTCTTATAGTAATTTTCACCATATAAAACAGAAGTAACATTTGAACAGCATGCTGTTCTGTAAAAATTACAAAACCAACAATAATGCAACACTCAGGCTGCAAAGTTAAAAAGCAAGATAGACTGACTGGTGATAAAGAAGACAAGTCTGATAGCATTAATAAAGCTACTTGAACATTTAGGAATGCAAAAATACTATACATGAGCTATGTGGAAGAGTTAACATTGCTAGGAGGTACCTTAATTTTTGTATTTCCCACCTTTTAAAGTTTTCAACTGTTAATTTTGCATTAATATAACTTTAATACAAAACCCATGTTATAAAAACAGACAAAACAGAAAGCCATGGCTCTGACTTGAACCACATACAATATCGTAAATAAAAAGAGAATCAAAATTTCTTTACTATGCATGTGTTAAAGTTAATTTTTTAAAGGTACACAATTAATGTTTTAAGAAATACTGCGCCTCTCCCAACTGTGGATTGCTACTCACAAACCTGTTTCAGATATCTCTGCTGGGAACTGTGGGACTGCTATGCACAATTTACTGTTACTGCAACAGTTGGAAGAAATTCTGTTTGTGGACACACAGTGTTGATTTACACTAACCAGGATGACTGCTAGGATGGACACAGAGCTACATCTTAAGTTACAACTTGAGACCACTGTAACATGCAATAGTGTGATCCTGTAGCGTAGATGAAGTTTCAGACTAATCTAGGTGAAAAAGGCAACAGAAGTCTGTAAGGCACATTACATTAGAAACTTCTGTAGCCACGTCAGGTGATTCAGAACTTGCCTACACTAGGAAATTTACACATTGCTGACTGTCTTAGCAAAGGGTGCAGATGAACCAGTGCTGAAAATTATTTAACTGCAAGTGTAGGCAGGACCAAACCATGTTCAGAAGCCATGACTGAACCTTAGTAAACATGATCCCCTCATCTTTAACTACTGAACTTCTGTTTTACCCTCTTGTAAGCATCTCCAGATTTGCTGCCAGCAGTAAACTCCCTGATTAATAGGAAGTTCATGGGTATTAATCAAAAACAAACTTATCAGCTCAAGGTCTCATTAACATACTTATCCAGGTCCATTTAACGCTTGATCAACTTTGCCTAGCAACTCACTGTGAGCAGTTTGTGAACACAACCAACTAGGTTTCAGTACCTTCGCTCTGCCCGCTCCTTCTTTTTCAAGACAACATCCAGATCTTGCAATTGTTCTTCTAACTTCTCACAGAGTAATTTCTGAGGGGATAATACACAGTATCAGTTTCTTGCATAAGCAAATACCTTCATTAATCAGTTTATTCAGACACTTAATGCACTGTTTTCACATTTGCCTTAGTGATCTCTGGAATAGGGATAAGTGTCTACATGTGGAATACTTAAAACTAAATTCCTAGTTTTCTTTGCATTTCCCTGTAGATAGCCTAAGATTATTATGTTAATTTAATCTCTGCCAGAGACTTTAGTGGTGAGCAACACAATATTACTTCTGTTGGAATACCCACTCGGCAAGAACATGGCATGTAGTGAAGGTTCAGTCTTCTAAATTTAAGGTACACTTTAGCACAAATTTCAACACATTTTGCTAGAGAGAGAAACCCTTCCGGTGAGAAGTATCTATTGTAGAAAGCAGTCTGCCCAGTGCATGTATTAAAGATGAGTGTTTAGAATAAACATACTTCTAAATGATTCCCTGTTTTTTTATTTTAAAATCTGTATAGTTAGCAGAAAGGTAACTGGGAGGTAGTTTGTATTTTATTTTATTTATATACATACATACATAGTGCATTTTAGTCCTCTTTCCCACACTTCATTTATTGTTTATCTTTTTAGATTGTAAACTTTCATTTTTATTATTTCATTGGAAAACACATAGCACTAAGTTTCCATTTATTGATTACTACTGTGGTGCTTTTTATAAAAAAAATAAAATGTTTTGTATGCTACAAGACCTTATATCCACATCTAATATCAAGATAATCAAGTCATCATGTAGGTGGCTATTATTCACAGATATATCACCTGCTTTGTAGGCATTCTAACATTATGTCTTAGGTCAGCAACTGAGTTGATCTTTGTTACAAGTAAGTGGCCCCTATGAGAAGAACTTGCTTTGCTCTCTCAGCAGGAGACCTGCCTTTTCCCATTACACTTGTTACATGTGCAAAAGTTCTCCCCAAAAGTGTTTTTATTGCAATCACTGTAGAAGCTCTCTCCTTTGATCACATTTCAAACTTCTCTTTTGAAGATGTGATTTGTTCTCTCCCATCCATTCCTCCTCTCCCATCATATACTTTCCGCTGGTCTTTTTTGTAGTTTTAGGTGTTTTTTTTTTTTTTATTATGTACTTACTAGGAATTAGTCAACAGTGCCCTTAGCACCTTGGTGGGGAGGTGCTTTATATATAATCAGGTACGAGTAGCACTTCTACCTTCATTTGTAAAGAAAAAATTCTTACACTCTCAACCCATTAATTATTTAAATTAAAAAAATACTTAAGACCCCAGAAACAGGCAAATTTTGATGCACAATACAACTATACATCATCACTGATCAGCATCTTTTGCACAGCAGCAACCCTGCCTTGTGACATGCAAGTGATCTAGCTGTTTTGGAAGCAAAGATGGGGTATGAGATCCACCAGGCTGCCTCTGTAATGTGCCTAATTCTTCCCCAATCACTGCAGCAGGAAAAGTATTAGTCACACTATGGCCTTTAAAACTCCAGGCATCTACCCTGAAGAACTCACTATTTTTGCACCTTCTATTTCACAGGAAGGCCAGCCATATGTTTGCACTGAAATACTTTTTAGTAGCATCTAGCCTCATTAGAGGAAGCACTGAAATTTGCCTGCTGCTAGGCAGTGACAGCACTCGCTCTCAGCCGAGACCGACTGGCATATCACAAACATGCTCCTGCTGGCTTGTTACAGGCACCTGGCTGTATGTTCCAACCAGTAGGTCTGGGGAGGGAAGGGGGTTTCAACCAGAGCGCCTGCTTCCTTGACTAGTGCTGCACTCCCACATTCAGTCTTTCTTACAGGAAAAATTAAGAGAATGAATATTTCCAATTCTACTGTTTCCTTGATGTAACCTTTGCAAAGGTAGGAAAGAACTGATTCTGTTAAGCAGTACAATAGCCATCTACTAATAATGAAAAAAAGAAAAAAGAGTGAGGAAAAGGTTATCTCCAGCTCGGTTTAATAACAGAGCAGGGGGATGATTGAGGCAATGCATCCCAAAGGAGAGGTTATTTTTTAACTGAGAAAGATGGTCACCAGAAATAGTTTGTTAATCAAACAGTGATTCTCCACAACATCTAGCAGAGATGAAAACTAGTCAACTAGAAAGCATACATGTTGGCAAGGTGGGCAGAACCACTCTCCATCTGGGATTATCATCAATGGGGGTCGAAGGCAGGCTGTGTGGTATCCACTGTCACAAGAGTCACACAACAGAATCTGTGGGAACAAAGTAAAAGATTAGCAGCAGTTTGCACCTCTTGGCAGGTAACAAGTTCTAAAGCTATTTTCTAGGCAGTGTTGAAACAACTGCATAAATATTCTGATCCGTACAAACTTCAGAACCTCCAAAATCACTTATTTGTAGGGTTTTATGGAAAGATAAAACATGTCTTTTCACGGAACAGCTGATGTACTAGGATATTCAGCCTTAACTCTGGATTGTTTATCACGTGTACAGACACAAACAAACCCTATCTGGATTGCCTAGAATCATAGGAGAACACAGAATTAGGAAGCTGTTAAAATGCATATTGATTTATCAGAGTAAACCCTAGATACCTCTTTTCTATCAAACAGGAAATGGCAAAGTTGATGTGAATTGTGTGCACATCCACTGGAGTATGCAATTCATTCAAGGAGCTACTAAAGTGGTCTCAACCATGCTGGCATGTCTTCACATAACTAAAAGAACGCTTACTTTGTGGATTAATGGCATGAGTGACCATTATGATTTGCCGGATAAATATAAATGTTAAAGATGAGTGGCAAGTGTTGTTAAAGCAGAACTGTAGAAATTAGAGATAAAATGCTAGAGAGAATAGTCATCTATCTAGTCCTTTGTTCAATTTAGTGGTAAGCATCTCAAGCAATGGGGTTTTCAGCACTTCACTGAGCAGATGCCACTTCTAAAGAAACTCGATGTCAGGAAGTCTTCACGAATATTCAGGCTATACTTTTCTTATGAATTCCATTCCATTTAAAATATTGTAGTATTCAGCATCTTACAATATTGAAAAAATATAAAGGAAAACTCCAGTGATAAGTTATGATCCTTAAATAGTTAATTTACTGCATATGAACATATACTTATGCAACACAGATCTCTAGAACAGTTTTTAGGAAATACTTGTCACATTACCTTCACAAATGAGAATGGCCTCAGAGGAAGCTGCAAATGATGATGCGTCTCAGCAAGCACTCCAGACATATGATGCAGATTGAGACAAGGTTGCTGCTTCCACATGGAAGAGCAAGAACTTTCAAAGCTGAACATAGCAGTGGCTTTTCTGAAATTTTACCCCTTACTTTCCTTTCCTATCCACACAAATGGGTTCTCTGTTTCTCTCAAGTCCTACCCTGCATTCTCAGATACCCCATATTGCAGCTTCCTATTTAATTCATTCTTTGTTATATAGAAGACCCAGTTTTTGGTAAATTATTCAAGTAATCATCAGAGGATCATATATTGCCCTGGAGTTTTCCTTTAATGCATACGCACAGTAAACCCCATGTCATAAGAGTTAGAGAAAAAGTAATGACCTCTAAAAGAGGCACAGATTGTTGCCCCATGGCTTATTTAGGGGGGAAAAAGTAATCAAACCTTATTATTCCAAAGGACATACCCAGAATGTAAAACCCAATTTTTCATCACCAAAACGGCATGGGGTTTTACATTCAAGATATGTCATAATTGTCTTATTTAAAATTTCATATAAAAGATGTTTTTATTGTTTAAATTCTGGGTCTGGACCTTTATGGGCCTGACTTTATTACACATTAAATGGCACCAAGCTGGATGATTTCTGAACACTTGTTTTTTAGACTGGGCTGCAAGTAGTTTTCAAACTACTTGATTGTGCACTTACTTCATAAATATCTGAACCGATTTTTAAAAATAAAGCAGAGTGAACCAGGTGAGAAGTCTGATGGTTTCTTTTTATTCAGTTTATGATGGAGAAAAAGTGTTCTGACTTCAGTCTGCAATTAAAGTGACTATTACATGCCAAAAAGCGACATTAGAGGAAAATTAAGGCTGTGAAGGCAAGTACTCAAAAGTTAGAAAATGCCAGAATTAGGGGTTGCCTAGGAAACTTTAATTTGCTACTCTTGTATTTATGATAAAGTCTTTAGTTATATATTTATTTTTCACAGGATCCCTGCCTCATTTGTTGCAGAACTTGGAAGCTGTGTAGTGAATGAGGAAGGGGACTACAGGAAGAGAAAGGATGATTTCATGGTTAAAGCTATATAAGTCTGTTGTAAAAAACTGGTTTCTATCCCTGTCTCTGCCATAGAGTTCCTTTGTGATGCTCTGCAAGCCACTTCAACCCAACTTTTAACAGGCGGCCACTAACTGTGCGCTTTTCATCCTCGGCATGCCTAATTTGAGATCCTGGGTTCTGATTTGCAGACGTGACGAGTACTGACAGGCACAATTGGGATTTAAAAACAAAGCACCATATAATGCTACATACTCTGAAAAATCAGGTGCTGAAGTCTGAAATTGGAAACCCAAAATTAGTGGACACTTTTGACCTTAAGTACTCTGTGCCTTAGCTCCCCATCTATAAAATGGTGATAATAACAGCCCCTTTCCTATCAAGAGGTGTTTTGAAAATAAATGAACATTTGTGAAACACTCAGATATAATATAGTCTGAGTGCCATAGAAAGTCCATGAGGAAATTAATAATTCTGTTTTCCGAACAGGGTTTGAATAGGATGAATATATTGAACAATGGAGGTTAAAACAAAATATTGAATAGCTGCTGATTAATTGAGCACCATCCATCCTGTACACTGAATGAGGTAAGGGGCCTGAGGAAAAATAATATATGATCATGTAATTAAGACTCTCCCATAATGCATATGTACAAAGGGGCTCAATTAAGATTGCATGGGAACCTTAATTTTGCCTTTTCCTAACTTCTGAGCGGCTTGACTTTGCAACCTTAATGTTTGTTTAGAATTGTGTGTGTGTGTAATTTATTCATTTATATTACAGTAGTAGGGTTCAAAAAAGAACAAGATAAATTCATGGAGGTCCATCAATGGCTATTAGCCAGGATGGGCAGGGATGGTGTCCCTAGCCTCTGTTTGCCAGAAGCTGGGAATGGGCGACGGGATGGATCACTTGATGATTACCTGTTCTGTTCATTCCCTCTGAAGCACCTGGCATTGGCCACTGTCAGAAGACAGGATACTGGGCTAGATGGACCTTTGGTCTGACCCACTATGCCCGTTCTTATGTTATGTTCTAGTAACCTAGAGGCCTCAACCAAGTCAGATCTTCATGGTGCTATGTACAAACATAACAGAGTATACACTATAAAAGATAAGACATCCTAGGGGGTGAAACAAACTTGCACTCTTCCCTCTTGGTTCCAAGTAAATGGTCCCAATTCTCTGCCTGTGACGTCAAAGGGATCAAAAACATCACACAAAATGAAGGTTAAAAGTTAGCTGTTGCCCAATAAGGAGGCCAGAGAATGATCTATTCCTGGGGGAATTCTGCACCACTGCGCACGCACAGAATTCATGTCCCATGCAGGTTTTTTTTTCCTCTGCAGAAAATACATTCTGCTGGAGAGGCTCTGCAGTTATGCCTTTTGCCACCAGAGGCTGCTATGGCACCAGAACAGAGGGTGGCTGGCTCACCAGCTGCAGCAGTCAGCAGCTGATAGGGTGGAAGAGAGGCTGCATTCCTCACAGTGCCCTGCCCACAGGGCTAGGGGAGGAGGCACAAGATATAGGGGGACAAAGTGGGGCACAAGGTGCTGCTGGGGTGGTCTCAGAATGGGGTTCAAAAGGGCCAGTGGATGGAGACAGACTAGGGCAGGGGCTGAATGGGAGTAGGGATGCAAGGTCAGATGGGGGTACAGGGACACATGGGGATGGGGAGGAGGTGTGGCTGAGTGGGGGTGCAGTGACACTTGGGGACAGAGATGACCCATACTTGCTGATAGGCCACAACCCCAGAACAGCTCAAGCCACTCACTCCCCAGGTAGCCCCCCTTTCAGGAAAGCTGGACCCCACCCGTCCCAGAAAGCAGCGGCCCCTCTCTGCAGCTCCTAGCTATTCCTCCTGCTTTCCCCATCAGAGTTAAAGCAGCAGCCCCTCCCGACAGCTTCCAGCGGTTTCTCCTGCCTCTCTCTGCCTGGCACAGCTCGCCAGCTCAGCTGCTCCACAGGGAGGGAGCCTGGCCACACCATGTGGCTGAGCAATCGGGGCAGGGGGAGGGGAAGAGAGGGTGGCATGTGCATGCCCTTCCTCCCTCCCCCCATGCATCACCTCTGCATGGGGACAGGGGCAGATGTGCCTGACTGAATGGGAGAGACTAGGGTTAGATAGGGTCTGCATGGGGGAGGCTCCCCAACTCCATAACACTCTCCTCCCGCACAACCACCCCCCAGATTCTCTCCCAGGGTCCTTCCCAGCAATTACTTCCCTCTCCTTCAGGTCCTCCATTATCCCTGACTCCCCTAAGCCTTTGCATTACTTCTGAGGGGTGTGGGAAATATGTTTCTATATTGTAGTTTAAATGAATTATTACTCAAAGTTCTGTATTAATATGACTTGTAAGAAATCTATTTGTCAAAAAAACATTTCCTGAATCTTTTTTGTTGTCTGTATTGTTACACACACACTTATTGACAGGTATTTTGAAATAAATCACCAAACTAATTGAAACTGGCATGATTATATTGTATTATTTTGACAAATAACATATGCAGGATTTTAAAATATTGTGTGCAGAATTTGAGTTTTTTGGCGCAGAATTGCTCCAGGAATAATGATCTGTCTCATACATCCTCCCTTTTCCCAACATGAGACTCAGAACTGGTAGGAGGAAGGGAGAGAGAGTAAATGTTGGGGAAGGCTGAAGTGATCAAGGTGGATTCTGAATCCTGCCTCCTCCTCCTCAGGCCACCATCATGTCAGTCAGCAAGATTCAGACTGGAAGCAGACAGGACAAGCGATATGAGGGGGGCCATGCTGGAACTTCATCTTAGCCCCAAGCCATCAGGGCATACCCATAGCATTAAAAGTCTGTTTCTATTAAGATGAATAGTGGACATATTGTAGTCTTATCCATGTCCCCTTACTGTTACCACCTATTAAACCTGCCCCATCGCTTTTCCCAGGGAGGGATTGTTTATCATAAAATACCATTCATCTCTCAGAAGAAAGCTGTCTCATGGCAGAAATAGCTATGTTTTACACATTACTAGTCTAAAAAACCATCACTTTCAGGGTGATTAATGGAAGTTTTTTCCCATCACACTATTTAGTAGATCAAGAACATACTAGCTCAGGGTGATTGGGAAGGCCACACTTCTTGCATGGTTCATCATCATCAGCAGGTGCAGGTTCCTCTTCTTCCTCTCCCCCCTCAGATTCCTCCTCAGAGTTTTCTTCGGTCTCAGACTCCTCACTGTCTTCATTACTTGAATATCTCCACCTGCCACGAGTTCGAGTTCCTGTCCACCGCACTTTGCTTCTCTGTGTGACCTAGTGGTCCAAAGATAAAACACAGCAAAAGGCTCTTACATTGCCTTGTCATTTACACTGTGGGTTTTCCAAGTTAAAAAGACCATCACACTTAAGTTTGAGTAAATGTTCTCTAAAATGAACTGATTCATTTCAATCAGAACAGCTACAGGAAAATGTAGCATGATCATAGAATACCAGGGTTGGAAGGGACCTCAGGAGGTCATCTAGTCCAACCCCCTACTCAAAGCAGGACCAATCCCTAGACAGATTTTTGTCCCAGATCCCTAAATGGCCCCCTCAAGGATTGAACTCACAACCTTGGGTTTAGCAGACCAATTGCTATCCCTGAGCTATCCCTCCCCCCGATAGAGCAGCTTCAATGAGCAGATCTTTCATTGAGTACAAAAATCCTTACAGAACTAATTACAACTAAAGGAAAAAGGAAATTAAAAGGTATAGGCAAAGAAAATGTTTCAGGTGAGGTTTAAAAGATGTGAAGATGAAGCTTTAGAATGTGACTCCACTCCTTTGTTGAGCTATCAAAATCTAAAATTTCTACTTTGACAAGGTAATTTTGCATAGTGAACATGAGAACTTTAACACGTAAACTTTTCCCCTCCAGAGTACAATTAACCTTATTTTAAAGCTGCCTTTCCTCAATCCAAAGAGAATATATTTTTATCTTTGCTTCCTTTTAGAAAAACAAATTACAGAATTTGCATCTGAAGAAGTGAGGTTCTTACCCACGAAAGCTTATACTCCCAATACTTCTGTTAGTCTGAAAGGTACCACAGGACCCTCTGTTGCTTTTTACAGATTCAGACTAACACGGTTACCCCTCTGATAAATTACAGAATGTGACTTTTATTTTACTTTTAGAATCATCATATTGTAAGAGATAAATTGCTGTCATCGTTAAGCGTTCTCTCTGCCTGTGGGGTTGGAGGAGGAAGATGTCTGGGAGGACTGTGTGCATGTGTGTGTTCTATACAAGGAAACCAGGCCCCAAATTCTCTATTATATTAATTTTTGCATCTCACTACACATATTTAGATCATTAAGTCTTTCAAAAGCTATGTCCATTTAAGACCATACTTGTTTCAATTTTAACATATTGTTACTTGTAGCACCTATTATTACCAGAACTGAAAGATGAAAAAAATCTCAGTAATTTGCAGTTTATGTAAGGCATTTGACAGCATTTGCTATATAACAGTTTCACCTGTCCCCTATAAGGTCAATTTCTCATTTTGTTTGTGAAGGTTATTCACACTGCAACAGAAGAGAGAGAAAAAAAACTTTTTTAAACAGAGAAAAAGGTGTTTGTAGAACTATGAAAGCTAGTAAGGGGATTCAGAACAGGAATAGCACCTGAAAAAAAACTAGTTATTCATTTTTGAAATTAACTAGATTTCAAGTTGACAATGTCCTTTTACCAAGGACACTTTTAAAAAGAAAAATATTGCCTCTATCTTCCTGTTTTTAAATGTATTTTAATTAGCTTTTCAGGAAGGCATACAGGTCAAAAAGAAAACAGAGACACAGCATGGCTAATAGCAGGCTGTACATGTCTTCTACCTGCAAGCTCACTATCATTTCTACTCTATAAAAACTTTAAAACTGTGCCTGAAAGATAAACTTCTCATACAAAACACATTTTCTGAACCCAACATAAAACCTACATTCAGCCTAGATGAGAAATTCCCTCATAATCCCTCTAAAAGTGGTTCAGCTACTCTCAAGAACAAAACTCCTGTTAAATTCTACATATCATTACTACTTTACTCTAACATTTTTCCTATTGCCATCTATCCGCCATCATCATCAAATTGACCAAGCATCAGCATATACATCACACAGTTAATCTTCAGCATCTTATTCATGGGTAAAGCATCCGACCTATAGGATTTAAAGCATCCTGAAGGTTTGATTAATAAGGATAAGCTCCTCTAGAAAATAAAATAATTTGCACGAGTTATTCTAAAACCAGGTTCAACGTAAGAATTCTGACACTTTCAAATTATGATATTAATAGCTATTAGCACTCTCCTGGGGGCTGTTTTCAGATCAGTCACTGCCCTAACCAAGTTACTGGACTAGTAACATGCATAAATTGACCATAATGGCATCAGAGGGTCCTGTGGCACCTCTAAGACTAACAGAAGTATTGGAGCATAAGCTTTCCTGGGTGAATGCCCACTTCATCAGACGCAAGATGAAGTGGGCATTCACCCACGAAAGCTTATGCTCCAATACTTGTTAGTCTTAAAGGTGCCACAGGACCCTCTGTTGCTTTTTACAGATTCAGACTAACACGGCTACCCCTCTGATACTTGACATAATGGCATGCTTCTCAACATTCCTCCACAAATGTGTTTTCCTTAGATCGAAAACAACCATCTCCTCCTGTGCACTATAATGGTGTTACCTTGCTCACTTTAGAATTGGACTCCTTCTCTTGTTTTTTCACATCCTCTCTTCGGTCTTGCTTTTGCAGCGCTGCCAATTTCTCCTCCTCTTCTTCACCTCGTTTTTTGTCAGTTTTCTGATCCCGAGTCTCCACCACTTTTGGAGTAGGTTTAGATATTCTTGGAGACCTCCTTAAAGTGCGACCAACATTGACTTCTTCCTCTTCCTTCTGCTCGGTGTCCTGAGTCTTCGGAGGTGGATCAGGCTTTTTCTTTCTACTGGAGATCCTGATGGTTAACTTGATCCCTTCCTTCTGCCTCTCGGAGGTTATTTCCTTGTTATCTGTTACACAGATGTTCTCTTCAGAAACCAGTTTATATTTAAATTTGCTTTTTTGTACTGGAGATTCCTTTTTAGTCTCTGGAGACTCCTCTATATTAGAGGTTTGGGCATTATCTTGTTTATCTGGTTCTGTCCGGGGAACTTCGAATTCCTCCTTTTGTTTTTCTAAATCTGATCCTTCCTGAACTTTGCTTTCATCAGGAAGTATGTTTTTGGAATCTGAGCCCTCTTTTTCTAAAGCAGATTTCTCGGAAGGAACAGGAGGAATAGATGATGGAGGTGTTTCAGCTGCTTTTGGAGAGTCAGATTTCTTCTCCAGTTCATTTTTACTTTTCAAACCCTCTTCATCTGTTAGATCAAGCTTGGGTGGCTCCTTAGGAGTGGATGTCTTCATGGACTTTTCCAGCTTTTCTAAACATTCTTTGAGTGGTGGTCGTCTGTCCTTCCTAGTTTTCAAAGCTAATTTCTCTTCAGGTTTCTTGGGGCAGTATCCTGCTTTCCACGAGTCCTCCATTGCCACCTCAGAAGTCATACTGTCGAGGGACTCTTTTTCCATAAGACTAGATTCCTCCTTTAAAGGCACTTTCTGATTAGAAACCTCAGAGATCGTAGCAGCTACCTCTTTGTCGGTAGGCACATTTTTCTCATCTTCATATGTTTTCACAATTTTGCTAACAGAGTTTAAAGAGTCTGATATTTTCCCCCCACTTATGCAATTTTTCTCCTTCGATGAGCTGCTGCTGTCTTCCTTTGTGCTAATGGAATGTTCTGACTTATTATTTTGGGTGACATTTTGGGCGACTTTTTCACTGGTAACCTCTCCATTTACTAGCAATTTCCCATCAGGACATAAAGCAGTGATTGTAGGCACTCTTCTAAAACCCTCCTCCTCTGGTTTTCCTTCCTCTTTCAAGACATCCTTTGTTGGAGTAACACATTTACACAAGGACCCCTTTATTGGGCTGTCATAGTCATCTGTCAGCTTGATCTCTCGCTTTTTCAGTGGTATCTTTGCCTGCTGGTCATTTTTAAGTTTCTCACTTTCTTCTGCAGATTTATCCACAACTTCTTGAGGGGTTTTGACATTGACACAAAACTCTAATCTCTCAGGCTCATGTACTGTTATTTTATCTGTGCTGCTTTTAATGTCTTTTAAATCTTTTGGTTCTACTTTATTTTCCTTCACTTCTGCTTTAACAGGCTTGACATTTTCTTTAAAGGAATCATTTTCTTCTTTGGTAATCTGCTTTTCCTCACTGTTTTCTGAAGGTTTTTCTAGCTTTACTATGACTGGCAGTTTTATAATTTCCTTTTCTTCCACTTTCTCCATTTTCATCATGTTTTCATCTGCTGGAACTGTAGGTGGAGGAAGGCTTTCCAATTCCTTTGACTGTTCCTCCATGTTCTTCTCCTCTTCTTTTATTTTTAATTCATTTCCTGTTAAAATAGAAACAAAATAATATAACATAACCAGATGAATTCTAGGATAAAAAAATAAAGCTAAAGATGCATCCTACAACAATCAAAATGAGTCCTCTCTAATGAAATTAAGGGTTTGGCCTAACACTGGCATTTGCCGTCTGATTGACAAATATTAGCTAAAGAATGGGACAGAACAGCAGTTCAGTTCAACTAAAAACCAGAGATAATTCTAAACTTAACAGAGAATATCAGCAGAGCCCCAGATCTATCTTTTTTTATGCTGACCTTTTAGCTCCTTAATCAGTTTTAGTAATTTTTTTCTAAAAGTGTGTACATAAAATCTAAGCACGAGGTCTGTAACACTAGTTTTTAAAAGAAGTCTGACTTGACAGTTTGCATTATTTCACTATGACAAAATGTTTTACAGAATTCCTTACACTAGAACTTCAAGTGACGTGTCCACATCCAAACCACACTCTTGTTTACACACAATGATATTTTCAGAAGGGTTTGCTTGTTATTTTTTTCTGTTTCAGAGAGAAGAGGAGAAGCTGAAATACTATGTCCTGAACCAAAATTCACCCAGATTTGTTGCACTCTAGCGGGGCCATGGTCCATGACTGGGTCTCCTATGTGCTACCACAATACAAATAATAAATAACATTCTGCATTCATTTCACACACACAAGTCCCGTTGACTTCAACGGGACCAACACGTACAAAATAAGTGCAGAGTACAAGTACATCAGAGAAAACTGCAGGGAGCAGATCTACCCAGAGTTAGATGGTATGGTCTTTGCCCAGAAGTTGAGATACAATTTTCAGTAGGTGTGTGATACAAGTCAACAAAAAATGAGATGTAATAGCACTATATATTCTGCAGTGTGATCTTCCAACACATGAAAGGCTCTTACTATTCCAAAATGCAGTAAATCCCAGCACCAAGTTATTCCTTTCCCCCTGCACTAACTTAAGTCCTTTCCCAGATGAAAGCGTCCCAAAATGCTGGTTTAGTTCTAAATGAAGAGGGGGAATCCAAGAGCTAGCTTAACTCACATTCAAACAGGAAACAAGAAAACAGTGTATAGAAGGAAAAAAATTGGTGAAGAGAAACTCAAGGGACTTTGAAAGAAAAACCAAACCCAATTTAGTTAGTTTCAGAAGTCAGAGAGAAGTCAACTCCCCATGAATGCAAAACCAGGGACAATATTTCAAAGGGTCCAGACCCATTTTTTCCTCCTTACTTAGATGATGTACACTCTGCTTTCCCCTGTAACTTCTCAATGCTGCAAGTAGCTTTCTTGAAGGCAGTGCTTACCAGAGAGAAGAGTAGGATACATTTTCTGTGTCTACTCTTTTCCCGCTTCCTCTTCCCTTGTCTCCGACCTCTTTCTTTTGCAACGCTTTTCCCTTGGCTATGCCTCTCCCTCAAGCTTCTAGCATTAGAGGGCAGCAGCCGTTCTAATCCTTGTCTATGCTAGACAAATTCCCCATTCTAAGAACTGATTTAGTTCCCTACATCAAAACATTCACATCCACTCTCAAAGAGGGCTTTAGCTGTTTACAAGCTCTCAAAACATCATTTGAGTAGAGTAGACTTTCAGCAGATTTAAGAAGTGGTTCAGTTTAAACTGTTTTAGTATGGAATAATTTAGTGCCGGTGTAGATGTGGACAAACAAACAGTACATTCCGGGGTAGGGTGTTATTTCACGATCTCCCAGAACATACGGTTTCTGAAAGTATTACTTGGATTGTGCAATAGGTACCAGAGGGCTGTGCAACTGGAATGGTTTAAGTGCTGAACTCTTTGTACCTAAACCAGCTACAAGTAATTCCATTGTCTGGTATAGACACAACCCCATTGTCTAGCACTAGAAATTCTACAAGCAATGCATATCAGATGCTAGCCCAACATGAATAGTGACATTAGTGAACTTTGATGGATTGGTGTACTGTGCTGTCTTGTCTCATGATTGGCTTGTCTATGCTGGAGAACTGTTTTAAAACTGGTTCAGCTAAATAGACTTTTAAATCAATCAGTTAGAGCCAAAGCATAACCCTGAGTTTAGGTAGCTTAAACTGGTCTGACCAGTTTTTACTGAACCAATTTCAAGACCATTGCTTGAAATTAACACTGTAGTATTGGGGAGATTTGATCATCACTTATTTGCAATGTAATTGCAACTTTAGCCATTGTCAAATATCTTAGTTATATTAAACTTATATCAGCCAATACAGATCATACTCTGCATTAATTATTGATATTAGCAATGATACAGTTAATTGTACAATAAGATTTCTGCACTGTTTCTACAGCACCACACAATATTATATCATTGTATTAATTGCTTCTTCCCTTCACCAATTCTTTGGAAGAACATCCATCGCATGTCAATGAAATAACAATACTTCCTCTTGTAGGCCAGAACTCTGGGCCAAATTCTGCCCACAGTTACACCTATAACACTCACTATCTTTAATACGATTGGCCTGGGTGTAACAGAGGGCACAATGTGATCCTGAAAGCCTTGTCCCCATTGTGGAAATTTCCCCCCAAAAATGCAAACCAATTTTAAAACCAGATTCCCCAGGGGAGACAGGCCTTTAATTGCTTTGAACCTGAAAAATTAGGTCTTTTACTATAAGGAGAAGCATTTAACATTAACTGATTCCTATTAAAAACCCAACACATCAAATAAGTTAGGCAACATATCAGAAATATGCAGTGTCAAAGCAGTAAGGAATGAAGTAATGTTTCTTCACTGGTGAGAAAAATAAAATGTGCACAGTTAAGGGCTTGTTATCAAACAAAGCTCATCACAGATCTTCATTGGGATTATTAAGCTACCTGACAATACTGTACTTAAATCCAACAATTTAAAACTATCTTGAACTCATGTGTTGCTCTTGATTTTAAAGCATAGGTTACTAAAGTGAAGAAAAATCCGTATTTTGTGATACAAAGCCAAAGCCAAAGCCAATGTCAACACAACTATGGGTGTGGTGTTTGACATCAATTATGCCACTACACAAATTTGGGGGGTGGAAGGAGTTTCATGTCCATTAGAAACGTGAGGCTGGGTAGAAACCTAATGCATGACAAATGAAAGAAAGATAAGGGATAGGAAAGCAAATGTCAAGTGTCAATGGTGTTACACAAAATACCACAAAAACAAAAGTTACATTTTTTTTAAAGAATGGAAAGTTGTATATGTAATTTGTTGGGATTTTTTTTTTTTTTTTTTTTTTTTTTTTTTTTTAAGTAAACTGAGTACACACCCAAATTATTTTGAATTTTAAAATGTGTGAAAAGGTTTAAAATGTATCCTTGATACATGGATCAGAGAATTTTAGCTTAGAAAATAAAAACAAAAAAACAAAAAAACCCAGGCCTATTCTAATCCTCTCGTTTTTCAGGAAGTTTAACATTTTGATATGATGCAGCACAATGTCTAAAGCTTGGTAAAAAAGAGGGTAGAAAACCTGGTGGAGATATTTCTTCCTCCTTTTTGCTATCTTCATCTTCTATGCTAGGGCTTTCACGTGATGAGCTGTCCTGCTGGTTGTTCTTTTTCAACAGTGCAGGATCGATTTGTGCTTTCAAAAGCTCAAGCGTCTCAGCTAGCTCATTTCGGTTTCTGGATGACAAAGAAAAGAAATAAGTTGTCTGATAAAGCTCTTTACTGGCTCTCCCCAAAGCCATCCATCTAAAACAAAACACATCACCTGCTTAAATGAATGCTGCATTACAAACTAGAAGACCAGTGGATTGGCTTTGTCCAATCAGAATAGCCATCGTTTAGTGATTAAATGACTTGCCATTTTATCTGTAGTAAAACTAAAACTACCTTGCTGACCCTTCTGAGTGGCCTCAACAACCCATAAGCTCCAGACATCCTGCTTTGGATCTGAGCATCTATTGTTCATTAGTTTTGTAATTATTAATCTATTATCATCAGTGCCCATTTGTTTTCCTTAGCAATTATCAGATTCCCTCATTGAAAGGCCTTGTAGTGCAGCACTCATGAAACAGAAGAGCAATTATATTATTTAAAAGTGGATTTTTAAAAAGCACTTAAATACTTTCAAAAATCCCACCCTAAACAATACACAGAAGGCTAGAAAATTTGAACATTTAAAATTAATTATACTGATGCAGAGATTATGGAGGGAAAAGCAGTTACTAAAATCTCCTTAAGTGGTAATGTTATGTAACCCACTGAGAATTGACTTTGCAGTTTAAACTTTTTGTTCAACAACTAATTGCTAAAGCTATAGCTATATATATATATACACACACACACACCATTTAAATTATAGACGGTATTTGGCATTTATGAGATCTCTTTCACCATGTTTGTTTACCATTTTACTCAATGCCGATTCTCTTTTGATCAGAGTCCAGCTTTAAACACATTTGGAATTGACTAGATTTTTTAAAAATAAAGGTTCTATATGAGACTATATTAAAAATCAGTCATTTGAAAATTTTACATAAATAAATTCAAAATTAAAGACTCTTCCTTGGAAAATATGCCACAGTACACATGTTAGAAAATGAAATATTTACATAGTACAAAAACACTTTCCTTCATTTTAATAAGAATGATGAAAGGAATTAATTTGAGTATAGAAAAATCAAGAAAAGGTCACCAGGCTAAACTGCCGGAGCTCACTGAAACTCAGAGGAGCAGTGAGCCCCTGCATTTCAGCAGTTACTAGCACACTGTAACTCAATCATTAGTCATCCAGGATCTGAGTTCTACTTCAGAAGGTTCTTGTGTTTGGCTTCCTGTACTAGATTAAGTAATTATTTTGCATTCTATGAGCCTAGAACTCAACCCTGCAATTCTAATGAGAGCATAAAGTTGTCCATTACTAATTTGTGACTGATAGCATAAGAGGTTAGAGAATTAACACAGTCTTCCTCCATGTTCCCTAGAACATAAGAACGGCCGTGCTGGGTCAGACCAAAGGTCCATCTAGCCCAGTATCCTGTCTGCCAACAGTGGTCAATGCCAGGTGCCCCAGAGGGAATGAACCTAACAGGTAATGATCAAGTCATCTCTCTCCTGCTATCCATCTCCACCCTCTGACAAACAGAGGCTAGGGACACCATTCCTTACCCATCCTGGCTAATAGCCATTAATGGACTTACCCTCCATGAATTTATCACATTCTCTTTTAAACCCTGTTATAGTCCTAGCCTTCACAACCTCCTCAGGCAAGGAATTTCACAAGTTGACTATGCGCTGTGTGAAGAACTTCCTTTTATTTGTTATAAACCTGCTGTCCATTAATTTCATTTGGTGGCCCCTAGTTCTTGTATTATGTGGAGTAAGTAGATTTACTTACTCCACATCACTCATGATCTTATGTACCTCTATCATGTCCCCTCCCTTAGTCTCCTCTTTTCCAAGCTGAAAAGTCCTAGCCTCTTCAATCTCTCCTCATATGGGACCCGTTCCAAACCCCTAATCATTTTAGTTGGCCTTCTCTGAACCTTTTCTAGTGCCAGTATATATCTTTTTTGAGATGAGGAGACCACGTCTGTACGCAATATTCAAGATGTGGGTGTATCATCGATTTATATAAGGGCAATAATATATTCTCCTTCTTATTCTCTATCCCGTTTTTAATGATTCCTAACATCCTGTTTGCTTTTTTGACTGCCGCTGCACACTGTGTGGACGTCTTCAGAGAACTATTCATGATGACTCCAAGATCTTTTTCCTGATTCGCTGTAGCTAAATTAGCTCCCCATCATATTGTATGTATAGTTGGGGTTATTTTTTCCAATGTGCATTACTTTACATTTATCCACATTAAATTTCATTTGCCATTTTGTTGCCCAATCACTTAGTTTTGTGAGATCTTTTTGAAGTTCTTCACAGTCTGCTTTGGTCTTAACTATCTTGAGCAGTTTAGTATCATCTGCAAACTTTGCCACCTGACTTTTTACCCCTTTCTCCAGATCATTTATGAATGTGTTCAATAGGATTGGTCCTAGGACTGACCCTTGGGGAACACCACTAGTTACCCCTCTCCATTCCGAGAATTTACCATTTATTTCTACCCTTTGTTCCCTGTCTTTTAACCAGTTCTCAATCCATGAAAGGACCTTCCCTTTTATCCCATGACAACTTAATTTACATAAGAGCCTTTAGTGAGGGACCTTTTCAAAGACTTTCTGGAAATCTAAGTATACTATGTCCACTGAATCCCCCTTGTCCACATGTTTGTGGACCCCTTCAAAGAAGTTTAATAGATTAGTAAGACACGTTTTCCCTTTACAGAAACCATATTGACTTTTGCTCAACAATTTATGTTCTTCTATGTGTCTGACAATTTTATTCTTTACTATTGTTTCAACTAATTTGACCGGTACTGACGTTAGACTTACTGGTCTGTAATTGCTGGGATCACCTCTAGAGCCCTTTTTAAATATTGGCGTTACATTAGCTATCTTCCAGTCACTGGGTACAGAAGCCGATTTAAAGGACACGTTACAAACCCTAGTTAATAGTTCCGCAACTTCACATTTGAGTTCTTTCAGAACTCTTGGGTGAATACCATCTTGTCCCGGTGACTTGTTAATGTTAAGTTTATCAATTAATTCCAAAACCTCCTCTAGTGACACTTTAATCTGTGACAGTTCCTCAGATTTGTCACCTACAAAAGCCGGCTCAGGTTTGGGAATCTCCCTAACATCCTCAGCCGTGAAGACTGAAGCAAAGAATCCATTTAGTTTCTCCGACAAGATTTTATTGTCTTTAAGCGCTCCTTTTGTATCTCGATCATTCAGAGGCCCCACTGGTTGTTTAGCAGGTTTCCTGCTTCTGATGTACTTAAAAAACATTTTGTTATTACCTTTTGAGTTTTTGACTAGCCATTCTTCAAACTCCTCTTTGGCTTTTCTTATTACATTTTTACACTTAATTTGGCAGAGTTCATGCTCCTTTCTATTTACCTCACTAGCACATTGTCAGGACGTAGTGGGACCATTCTCCAGAGGGCACAATTCTCCTCCTGATCCTACTGCCATATATCCACCGTGATCTTTAAACTCTACATGGTGTTTCTCTTATAAACCATAAAATGAAATATGCATTGGCTATTATCCTACAAACCAGCAAGCCGTTTTTTTCATAAATCATAGTTGTGCATGTGCTTTTCCCTACTGTGTATGTCTGAAGACAGATAATTAAATTGACAGGAATACTGCTCTCTGAAAAGAGGATACTTATTGAATTCAACATCTGAACTTCATAGAAACAGATAATCAGATTTAAAATTTGCAGTTATAAACAAGAAAATAAAGAACAAAATTACCTGACTATGCATTTCCAAGAAGATCCATCCTGGTCATCCTGTTCTTCTACGTACATTCTCACATTATGTTCTTGATCCAGCTGGTACCAATACATTAGACCATCCTTGTCTCGACCAATTGGCTGGAGACGCATAGCATCAGCATCCTCTTCATTAATGATATTCTTAAATTTTAGATTGTCATCAAACTGACACTCACAGAGGTACTGAAAAAAATTGCAATGTAGAAAGATTTTTTTTAAAACACCAAGATACGACCAAAAAAACCTTATTTGTGTGTTTTGGGTTCTCTTTTTAAACCTGCCTTTATTGGCTTTGTGACTTAACTAGAGAGAAGAGGATCCAATGCATAGGCCTCTCCAGATTATACTCTTTTGGTAAATCAAAGATTAGTTTTTAATTTCTTGTTAGTGGCCATTTAGAATGGTGTTAAATCTGTTCAAGAGTAAACTTTAAACAGAGGAGAATGAAGGCATCTTTACTGTACAGTATAACCTCAGAGTTACGAACACCTCGGGAATGGAGGTTGTTCGTAACTCTGAACAAAATGTATGGTTCTTCTTTCAAAAGTTTACAACTGAACATTGTCTTAATACAGCTTTGAAACTTTACTACGCAGAAGAAAAATGCTGCTTTCCAGGTTTGTTTGTTTTTTTGTAGTTTACATTTAACACAGTACTGTACTGTGTTTGCTTTCTTTCTTTTTTGTCTCTGCTGCTGTCTGATTGTGTACTTCCAATTCCAAAGGAGGTGTGTGGTTAACTGGTCAGTTCATAACTCTGCTGTTCGCAAGGCTGAGGTTCTACTGTAGTAAACGCTCCAACAGCTACTACAACAGGATGAAAGCAAGCCACCACCAAAGCATACATGCACAGTGTGGTGTTTCTATTTCCTCTTTTAAAAGTAGCTATTGAAATTCTAACCTCTGTATTTTATATACATCTGAAAGCAACGTACATGGGAAGCTTCCTTTTGAGAATGGCCTAGCTAAACAGTGGATATTATTTATTTAGTATATTAGTCTACAGTAAAACTCCATGTAATTTAAGCCATCACACATGAGGCTCATTACTCCTGCCTCATTCTCATGAGCTGAAAAGTTGAAGATGAGCCCCATCTCTCACCTTTGCACTTAAGATAAAATTGTTTCATTACTAGCTCATGCACATAAAAAAGAATACTGCATGCTGGGATGGTCTAGACAGTATTTGGTCCTGCCATGAGGGCAGGGGACTGGACTCGATGACCTCTCGAGGTTCCTTCCAGTCCTAGAATCTATGAATCTATGCGTAAACACCTTCCAAGGGCAGAACAGTAACTACAAATATATTTCAGTGCGAACATGTAAAGTATGAAAATAAATAGAAAACACCATATTTAGTTGAGGCTTATCCCCATTAACAAGACCATCAGCAACTATGATTGGTGATATTTGTTTGTTACAAGCTCTGACATCAGCTCCAAATTGAATACATTTAATTACTGCAATTTATAAGTTTTCAAAGGGTCATTTTCAAAAAATAGTAAATACATTACCTTCAGAATTCCCAATTTGCATTCAACACTCGTTTCCAGGTATCCTTTCTTCTCCATCTCCCATGCCCAAGTACTGTTGAACTCTTGGCATATCTGTCAGATAAACAAAATATTAAATTAACTAGTATTAGTGGATGAATGTAACTTGAAACCTCTACAGAGGAAGAGTATTTTGTTGCAATACCAATGTTTACTTTTATCTACGAACAGTGCAACTTCTGTAAGCAAAAAAGCCATAGACAAAAATCAGAGATAAAGCCAGGTGAAGATGGGCAAGCACTGGGCATGTCACCACTAAGTCCTGAAAGAGCGTATCATCAGGATCTTGCCTATTGCCTCCATTTTCCTAGCTCTGAGCAACTCTTAAGAGACAGCACGATCTACAGCTAGGGCACCAGACTGGGAGTCAGGAGACCCAGGTTCTATTAGGAATAGAACTAACTCTGTCATTGACTTGCTATGTGACCTTGGGCAAGTTACTTCACCTCTGTGCATCCATTTCTTTTCCCATCTCCCTTTGTCTGTCATGTCTATTTAGACTACAAGTACTATGGAGCAGAGACTGCTTCTTACATGTCTGTACAGCACTTAACAGGGTACGTCTACACTGTGTTTTAAAACCCGTGGCAGCAAGTCTCGGAGCCTGGGTCTACAGACTCAGGCTTGTGGGGCTCATGCTACACGGCCAAAAACAGCAGTGTAAACATTGTGGCTTGGACTGGAGCCTTTAAAAATATAAACAACACCTACTAAACGGGCCACAGAAAGCGGGTGGTGGTGGTGAATGAATATATGGGATCAAAAGTGGGAAAAAAGGGTTGGGATAAGAAGTTTTAGATTATTTATTTATTTATTTTTAAAGTGAGAGGGTCAAAATAATTGTCATGAGGGAGCAAATTTCACATCCTAGGACCCATAATAGCAAAGGCACTAGTGGCTGCTTACATATTTAAGACACAATAGTGGGATCCCTAGTTGGTGTGGGGTATCTAAGTACAAGTGTCCACTAGAACAAGGCTCAAGGTAGTCTGAAATATACCCAGAGACTACAATGTTGAGGATTGTTTGTTTGTTTTTAAAGTGGCACTGTTGTACCATGGATGCTTAAATCAGTGGCCCAAAGTGCTGCTGCATCCTAAACAAATTGCAAGCAACAGAAGTCCTCTTGAAAGCATTAAGGGTTTTATCAGTCTTCCTGATCAAGATGTTATTGTTAAATAGAAAGTGTACCCAGGGCAAAGTAAGCCTCTAAACCATATCCAGCATGTAGTTTTCGATAGAGCAGCATGGCTGAAAGTGAGGCCAAACTTCACTCGCTAACGCTGAATGAGTTGCTTCAGAAAGTGGTAACAAAAGAAGAGTACCATCTCCTAAAAATGACTTCTGCTCAGCAGCAAGTTTTCCTGTTTTGACGACAAGCTATGTTGTCCATTCTTCCAATGCACAGGCCAAAACTTAGAACAACAGATACAACTGTTTATTGCCAACAAACTGATGACATTCTACTTTAGCTCTTGTATTCAACATTCTAAACATGGAGATCATTGGGGGATGCTGCATATCAAAAACATTGGAGAAGACACGTCAAACATCAATGACCAACTCCTGTGTTCTATGTATCACTCAAACCAATGGAGGGAAGTTTCAGAAACACTGGAAATGTCTTTTAATTGCCCAAGCAACAACTCAGTGGCATCAGAACTGTTGAAACCATTTGTCATGACCACAATGACCAAGTTTCCATAAACTAAAACCAGCAGATTATTCTTAATCCTGATAAATGCAGTCTCAACTCCGAAGAAAGCTAGAACTCAGTCTGAAGCCTTATGACAGAGGTCATAAGTTTAAGCACATCTGGAATGCTAGAACCATTGCCTTTTCAAAAGGGGAAGTTTGAAACTGGCAAGCACTTCAGCAACAGGAGTTGGTTTGAGGAAGCAGCTGATTTCTGCACATGAAAGTATGACCATAACCTACCAATCTGTAAAACGGGTGCTGATGTGTGTCTCTCCAAAATACTTCTTAAAGCACTTACACTGGCATCTGAGTGCTACTTACTGGCACCATGGTCAAATTGCTTGCTTTAAGCAACAAACATAGGCAGGAATCAAAAACACAGCTGGTGAGTCTCAGAAGACCACAGACATCTGGACCCTAAACCAGCGCTAGCGGAAGGAGTCTATTGGGAATCTGTAGATTTCACAGTTGAAGGGTCTAGAGAGACTAGTCCAAAGCCAATAAATCTTAACTGCATAAGAATGTAAAAAACTTTTGAGAGTGATCAAATGAAGAAAGCACTCATGGGACAAAACAGTCTGCATTAATTAGACTGTTCACTTCCCAAAAGGGCTAAGCGGTCTATATCTGAGGACAAACAATGCGTCTTTGCCTAAGCCAGAACCTTCTGTATAACCACATAAGAGCCCTGCATAAAAGACAATAATGAGATTCCAGAAGCACACCAAGTATCTTCTCTTCAGTATATGTCCCAATTACTTCTGTTTGAACAGATCACTGTTAGCAAGGGGGACAAAAGAATCACCCATCTGCCACACCCTACACTGGTTCCCTACCACAAAAAGCTGGTCCTCTCCTGCATACCACTCAGTAATTTGTGGTCTACGGGTAAAGTGTTATATATTCAAAATTTCAGCAAAATTGAAAAATAAAGCATGCTAAGAGCTGCAGCCACTTTAAAGTTGCAATGCAAGCTTAAAAAGCAGGCCTTATGATTGGACGCTGTGCCTGGTGTTGCAATGCAAGCTCTGTTCTTCTCCTGATTTAATTACTGTTGCTTGTTACAGGAATCCAGACGTGTAAAGTGAACAAAGCAGGATTGCCTGGCTATGTGGACTCTCTCCTCAGACCCTATGCTACCAGCAGTCCCAGCTATCTTCGATACACCACTGACTTCTTGAGGAAACTATAATCCATTGATGATCTTCCAGAAAACACCATCTTAGCCACTATGGATGCAGAAGCCCTCTACACAAACATTCCACACAAAGATGGACTACAAGCCGTCAGGAACAGTATCCCCAATAATATCACAGCAAACCTAGTGGCTGAGCTTTGTGACTTTATCCTCACCCAGACAGATTTGGGGATGATTTATATGTTCAAGTCAGCGGCACTGCTATGGGTATGCGCATGGCCCCACAGTATGGCAACATTTTTATGGCTGACTTAGAACAGCGCTTCTTTAGCTCTCGTCCCCTAGCACCCCTGCCCTACTTGCACCACATTGATGACATCATCATCTGGACTCCTGGGAAGGAGGCTCTTGAGGAATTCCACCAGGATTTCAACAATTTCCACCCCACCATCAACCTCAACTTGGACCAGTCCACACAAGAGATTCACTTCCTGGACACTATAGTGCAAATAAGCGATGGATACTGACCACTATACTTAACTACGTGCCTCCAGTTTTCATCCAGATCACATCACACAATCCATTGTCTACAGCCAAGCCCTCAGATATTATTGCATTTACGCCAATCCCTCAGACAGAGACAAACACCTACAGGATCTCTATCAAGCATTCTTAAAACTACAATACCCACCTGGGGAAGTGAAGAAACAGATTGACAGAGCCAGAAGGGTACCCAGAAGTCACCTACTACAGGACAGGCCCAACAAAAAAAGTAACAGAACGCCACTAGCCATCACCTATAGCCCCCTACTAAAACTTTTCCAGCGCAACATCAAGGATCTACAACCTATCCTGATGGACAATCCCTCACTCGCTCAGACCTTGGGAGACAGGCAAGTCCTCGCTTACAGACAGCCCCCCAATCTACCGATGTGATATATGCCATCATGTGCCAGCAATGCCCCTCTGCCATGTACATTGGCCAAACGTGACAGTCTCTACGCAAAAGAATGGACACAAATCAGACATCAAGAATTGTAACATTCAAAAACCAGTAGGAGAGGACATCAATCTCCCTGGACGCTCAATAACAGACTTTAAAATCACCATTCTTCAACAAAAGGCTTCAAAAACAGACTTCAACGAGAAACTACAGAACTGGAATTAATTTGCAACTTTGACACCATCAAATTAGGCCTGAATAAAGACTGGGAGTGGCTGGGTCACTACAAAAAATAATTTTCCCTCTGTTGATACTCACACCTTCTTGTCAAATGTTGGGAATGGGCCACATTCACCCTAATTGAATTGGCCTCGTTAGCACTGACCCCCCACTTAGTAACGCAACTCCCATCTTTTCATGTGCTGTGTATTTACACCTGCCTATTTTTTTTCACTCCATGCATCTGATGAAGTGGGTTATATCCCACAAAAGCTTATGCCCAAATAAATGTGTTAGTCTCTAAGGTGCCAAAAGGACTCCTCATTGTTTTTGCTGATAGAGACTAAAACGGCTACCCCTCTGAAACAAAGTGCTCAGTGACAGCCAACCAAACAACTAAAATAACAGGAATAACCAAAGTTCAATTTGAATTATTCCTGATTAGCACAGTGCTTTATTAATAAAACATGGACCTTTCAGTCTCTGCAAATTCCCTGGAGCAAGGACTATGTCCTATATTTGCTTATCAGGTGCTCTGTAAATGTGTAACATTACATAAGTGATTTATAATTCCAATATGGAACCAACTTGGCATCAGAGCAAAGGGATGGTTTACCACTATTGATGCATAACTGCAATTTTTTCCCCAGTTTTTCAATTCTGGGTACTCTGATAGCATAATCACAGTATTCTTATTTATCAATAAACATACGGTATACAAATCTCTATATGGTTGTCAGCTATAATACAGGGATTTACATCATATTAGAATTACTGATACAGTAGTTTATCATTAATATGGAAATCTCGCTGCTTTGACTGGCCACTATAATTCTTATAGTCCAATCTGCTCCTGTCTTGCACATGTAATAGAGCTTGCAGGTTTGCAACCTTCTACATGCAGAAGTTGGTATCTAGTTTCAGAAATTTGTGCGCATACCCAGGCAGGCTGAAAGTTAGTTAAACTAAAACCTTAAGCAACTCTGGTCTGGGCATGCACACAGATTTTGGCTACAGCTCTAGGCTCACTAAAATTCATACTAGGGATTTCTGACATAAGATTTCATCAGATCCCAGCATTTTCAGAGTAATAGAACAGAAATTTACTGTACCTTGATCAAGTATTTTTCCCATCTGTCTGCTGTGACAGACTTCCCAATCTTCCTCATCAGTTTCAAGTGAAGTTCTACCAACTCTTTTGGAACTGCAGTATTAAAAAGGGGGAAGAGGGAGAGCAAAAGTTAAAAATAACCAACATAAAAATATCCTAATACTAAATATTATAAAAGTATTGAGACAAAACCATACATTGAGAGTTTTTAAAAGCGCGTAACAACTTGAAAACAATGTAACAAGAGTTTCACAACTAAAAACAAAGGAAGATCTTAAATAAATCAAATAGGTTGGCATTTAGATTTAAAATAAAGACATCTATCCAAGGCTTTAGGTACCCCAATACATCATTGATAATACAACAATATCCCAGCAGCATTAAAGTAATCATTTCACAGGAAATGAGCCAGCTAGACACCTACAGAAACTAATTACCACTCTTTCATCATTGTGAGAAACACAGCCTCTCCAAAAAGCCTATCAAACAGGTGTCTTTTGCTGCATGCCTGGAAGGTCACCAAATGTGAGCTATTTTGGACCAAGTGAGGTGGCACCAAGTTCTTGAGACTCTGAACACTCAAAGGGAACAATCTGCCCTCCACCCCCTCTCTTTGATAGTGCGGGCATTCCAGCTTGCATGCCCCTGCTGACTGCAGCTGGGGCAGTGTGGCACAGGACCTAGGATTTCTAAACCACGCTGTGCTGAAAGCTTAATGATTGTTGATGATGAAATAATAGTAAACCTCTCAAAAAACTGCTTTGCTGCTCATTACAGAAGAGGTTCCTCGCCTTGTGCGGTAATTGAGGCTCTTTGAGATGTGTGTCCCCCTACGGGTGCTCCACTCTAGGGGTCTTCACATCCCTGCGCCTCAGATTGGAGATTTTTGGTATCAGTGTCCGTTTGGCCCACACATGCTCTCTCCCCATGTTCTGTCGCTGTCTAGTGCTGTATGGGCAAACCACCCTCAGTTCCTCCTTTACTGCAGAACTCATATATAAGAGTCACCTAGTGTGAGCACCCATAGGGAGACACATCTTGAAGAACCTCAGTTACAACACCAGGTGAGTCACCTCTTCTTCTTCAAGTAGTGTCTCTATGAGTGTTCCATTCTAGGTGACTTTATAGCAGTGTCCCTGTTGGAAGGGTGGGGCATCAGAGTGGAGTCCAATATTGATGATAATATGGTCAAACCAAGTATCACATCAGATGCTGAATCACGAGTGAATGCATAATGCTTGGCAAATGTATGAGTGGATGCCCAAGTCGCTGCTCTGCATATTTCTGTGATTGAAACCTTATTGAGGAAGGAAAGAAGTCGACAGAGAACTTACAGAGTGTGTTCAGGCTCTCAAAGGGGGCTGCAGGTCATGCGTGCAATAGCAGTAGTTAATGCATTCCGATATCCATCTAGAGAGCCATTGCACAGATATTGGGGATCCCTTAGATCTGTATGAGATGTAGAGGAATAGTGGTATGTCTACACTATGAAATCAGGTCAATTTAATACAAGTCGATTTTTTAGAAATCGATTCGATACAGTCGATTGTGTGTGTCCCCACTAAGCGCATTAAGTCGGCGGTGTGCGCCGACAGTACCGAGGCTAGCATCAACTTTTGGAGCGTTGCACTGTGGTAGCTATCCCAGTCTCCGCTGCCCATTGGAATTCTGTGTTGAGCTCCCAATGCCTGATGGGGCAAAAACATTGTCGCGGGTGGTTCTGGGTACATGTCGTCAGGGCCCCCTCCTTCCCTCCGTGAAAGCAATGGCAAAAAATCGTTTCTCGCCTTTTTTCCTGGGTTACCTGTGCAGACGACATACCACAGCAAGCATGGAGCCCGCTCAGCTCACTGTCACCGTATGTCTCCTGGGTGCTGCTGGCAGACGCGGTACTGCAGTGCTACACAGCAGCATCCCCTTGCCTTGCCGCCGGCAGATGGTACAATATGACTGCTAGCCGTCATCGTCGTCCCGTGGGTGCTCCTGGCCGACCTCAGTTAGGTTGGTCAGGGGCGCCTAGGCAGACATAGGTGCTCCTGGCCAGCCTCGGTGAGGTTGGTCGGGGGCGCCTGGACAAAAATGGGAATGACTCCAGGTCATTCTCTTCTTTAAGTTTCATCTAATGGAGATTCAGTCCTGCCTGGAATATCATGCCAGCTGGAGACTTCTGCCTCAGGCTGCTCTCCCAGTCTGCAGCACCGTGCGGTCACACCTACCCCAGCCTACCCCTTGCTCCCATGGCTCATGAAGCCTGGACAGTAGTAAGGAGCAGTTCAACTACAGGCTGAGCAAGTGCATAATGGTGGTAGAACATGCCTTTGGACGTTTAAAAGCCTGCTGGCGCATTTACTGACTCGGTTAGACCTCACCGAAACCAATATTCCCATCGTTATTACTGCTTGCTGTGTGCGCCATAATATCAGAGAGTAAGGGGGAGACGTTCATGGCAGGGTGGGAGGTTGAGGCAAATCGCCTGGCCACTGATTACGCACTGCCAGACACCAGAGTGGTTACAAGAGCACAGCAGGGCACGCTGCACATCAGAGAAGCTTTGAAAACCAGTTTCATGACTGGCCAGGCTACAGTGTGAAAGTTCTGTTTGTTTCTCCTTGATGAAAACCCGCCTCCTTGGTTCACTCTACTTCTATGTAAGCCAACCGCCCTCCCCTCCCCCCTTTGATCTCCGCTTGCAGAGGCAATAAAGTCATCGTTTCAAATTCATGCACTCTTTATTAATTCGTCACACAAATGGGGGGATACCTGCCAAGGTAGCCTGGGAGGGGTGGGGAAGGAGGAAGCACAGGGGTGCGGTAGTTGTAGGGGCACCCCCTAGAATGGCATGCAGCTCATCATAGAAGCGGCATGTCTAGGGCTCTGACCCGGACTTGCCGTTTGCCTCTCTGGTTCTTTGGTAGGCTTTACGTGGCACTGCTGCGGGTCCCTGTTATAACCTCCGTCCTTCATGCCCTTGGAGATTTTTTCAAATATTCCAGCATTTCGTCTTTCGAAACGGAGTTTGGATAACACTGATTCGTCTCCCCATACAGCAATCTGATGCAGTACCTCCCGTTTGGTCCATGCTGGAGCTCTTTTGCGATTCTAAGACTCCATGGTCACCTGTGCTAATGAGCTCTGCATGGTGCTTGTGAGAAAGATCCACGAAGAGGGACGGGGAGGGAGTAGGGGAGAGGGAGGTAAAACGGATTGAATATCTCTTGACGATCATCTCTAGTACCCAACTGCCTGAGGTTATACGCTCCCAGTTTTGATAAAAAGGAGAAAGGCGGTTGTGACGGGTTGGACCCTCCCCTTCTGGGACACCACCTGATGTACTGGGATTTCACTGAGCCTGCCTGCTCCACTAGCCTGGGCTTCCTCTCCCTATTTTGCTGAATCAGGCTCTCCAGCCTCTGGCAATCTCACAGTCTGTAAACAGCTCTCCATGGGAAGGTTCAGCTAGGAAATCGCCCAGCACTCAAGTGCAGCTTTCCTCTGGAAAGTACACCCAAGATAATATTGTCTTGCGTAGTATAGAAAGATGTGCAGAGCACAAGCTCATAAAAATTCACCCTCTCCCTCAATGTAAAGAGAAATGAACAACTTCTCCCCCCCCCCGTTAGAAATTGCACAAACTGGGTTTAATAAACAAAACACATTTATTAACAAAACAGATTCTAAGTAATTATAAGGGATAGCAAACAGAACAAAGCAGATTACTAAGCAAATAAAACAAAACATGCAAACTAAGCTTGATTCACTAAAGAAACAGGATTCAAAGTGTAATTTCTCACTCTAAATGTTGATTTTAAGCAGGATGCAGAGTTTCTGTAGTTTAGATTTCCAGTTATTTCTCTTTACAGACTAGACTCTTCTGTCTCAGTCTGGACTCAGCCCTTGCCTTTCCTTCAGCTTAGTTCCTTTGTCTCTTCAGGTACTTTCAGCAGTCTTTCTTCTTGGGCAGGAAGGCAATGGAGAAGAGTCCTGTTTGTCTTACTCACCAGCCTCAAGTAAGATTTACGTAAGGCGGGAATCTTTTGTTCCCCAGTCTTGACCTCCCCCTCCTTTTAGTGGAAAATTAGTAGAAGTCCAAGATAGTGTTTAGTACCAGGTAACAAGACCATTTGACCTAGTAGTGTCACAGCTACGTCCCAGAACTCCTCTCAGGAAGGAGAGAGAATAGTATCTTTAAAGTCTTATTGTTTTTTCCTAATGGCCCATCAAAGCTGATGGCCTGTTGTCTGGTGGGTGTTTCCCAAATATACACACAGTTGTAATTGTTACATAGTCAATATTCCTAACTTTAGATACAGAAATGATACATGCATACATATTGGATAATCACATTCAGGAAATCATAACCTTTCCAATGATACCTTACAAGACCCATCTTGCATAAAATATATCTTAGGCCATATTTGTATCTTTACAATATCTCTATGAAGAATATGGGGTGTAACGTCACACTAGTTGCCGAATTGTTGGAGATGTTCAGATTGTTGGAGCAGATGAGACTTGGGGCGGTAACTTGGGGCTTCAACCAACACATCAGAATGATTTTTTGGATGCAGAAGGTTGCCATGTCACTGATTGTGGAGCATTTGGTTGCTGATTTTGTAATCTATGTCTCTTCCTTTCAGGATCATCACGTCTTTGAGGAGGAGAAAAGTGAGTAGGCCAGGATCTCTGTGGTCTGGTACTTACTGAGTCTTCTTTCTTGGGCAGCAGTGTAAATACCCAGAAAACGTAGTGTGGCCCTAGAATCTTTTCATATGTGGAGGGATTCGTCCATTCCTTCTGCAAACAATTTAGATCCCTCAAAAGGGAGGTCCTCCGCTGTGGCTTATACCTCCTTTGAAAAGGTGGAGAGATGAAGCCAAGATGCTCTCCTCATGACAACTGCTGTGGAGATGGAACGAGCAGCTGTATCAGCAGCATCTAGAGAAGCCGCCAATGCTGTCCTCACAAGGAGCTGACCCCTCAGCAATAATCACTGGGAATTGTTCTTTCTGATCTGACAGGAGGCGTTCAATAAAGGCGTTTAATTTTTGAATAATTGGTATGATTGTGTTTTGGCATAAGGGCTTGATAGTTAGCGATCTTAAATTGTAGAGTGGCTAAAGAATATGATTTACATCCAAATAAATCCAGTCATTTCCAGTCCTTATTATATGGTGTCATTTTAGCGGGATGCTGTCTGCCATGTTCATTAATGGCATCGATGACCAGTGAATTAGGGGACGGATGAGAAAATAAAAAAGTCCTCATCTTTAGAGGACACAATATTTTTGTCTACCCTTTTGCACGTTGGGGGTATTGTGGGTTGTGTCTGCCATATAGTTTTCGCCCAATCAAGCAGTGCCTCATTGATAGGGAATGCAATTTTTTCTGATGATGTCGAACACTTTGCACTGTGACTGACTTCATTAAGCAGGATTCACAGGAAATCTGCTACCTATTAAAGAGGTGTTGAAATTGCTTGAAGTTGTCTGCTGTAGTTGGTGGAGGAAGCATGACCAACTTATCAGGAGATGAGGAGGAAATGTTGGTCACCCGAGTGGCTTCCTTGTCTAATCTCTCCTCCGGTTCCTCAAAGGTCTCCTCTTGAGGATCAGGTGGTCTGGCTATTGAAGCTGAAGGAGATTGCTTTCCTCAAGCTCTAAAGTTCCTCAAAAAAACTGTTGTCTATATGCCACCTGTGAGTCCCAATATTGCCACTGAGGTGGCGAGAAAGGCCATGGGTGGAGGCATCCGAGGGTGTCCATACCAACTGGGTGGGTCTCTTCTACTCTGAGGACAGATTAAAGATACACAAGTTTCCACCCAGCTAGCTCCTTGGTGTTGTAATGGAGAACCTTGGAATGACACTGAGTATAGGTCATCCCTATCATCTTCCTCATCATCACTTGACGGGTGAAGCAGTCATGGAAGCTGGAGTAGAATGTCTTGGTACTGCATGGAAGTCCGGGGACCTAGGCATAACCCATACCATGGTTATGTCAGTGCCTATTAAGGGTGATTCAGGTATCTGAGACCATCAAGTTTTTGGGGAACCGAAATTCCTGCGGTACTGGAACAGCCATCGGTACCCACTGAGGTCAGTTGAGTAGGTGCCATTGAAGTGGAGAGAGTTGTTGGTACCAGAGGCTCTCTGAATTGCGAGGAATGGCCACCAGGTATTGCCACAGCCTTTTGCGATGCTGGTATATGCAGTACTGATTGTCTAGAAGATTCCATCGTTGCCATTTTAGAGGAACTCCTTTCTCCCAACAGTACCATTCTGCCTGAGCCACCCTCTTAGGGTCTTTGGGCTTACCCATGGTACTAGTACAGGAGGATCTTGCAGCCTCATAGGTACCTAGTCATGGGTAGTTACTACACAGGTTATCAGTCATGCCAGGGACCTCTTTCTCTTGACCAATTCCCTGCTCAGGAACTTGTGGTCTGTTTTTTCAAGACTTTCTGAGAGGAATCTGAGGATTTCCTCTTTGAAGTCACTGGAGAGTGTTGATCTGACGATGTAGACGGGATCAGTCTTGTCAGGGACCGCTGTCCGGAATGGGTCCCGGGCCCAGGGTCGGAGGCTGGTCAAAGTGAGCTTTCCATCATGAGCAGTCTTAATTTCAGTTCATGGCTCTTTCTGGTTCCAGATTTTACTTTGAAACAATCTGCACTATGCTGATAGGAGACTCCTTCCTGTCTGTGAAGATAGGTTGTAGATCCTTGATGTTATGCTGGAAAGGGCAGCAAATGCAGCAGGAATGACTGTCTCTGACAGGAATGGCTTCCCAACATGAGAGGCAGCAGTTAAACCTGGGGAAACTAGGCATACCCTTTTCAGGGGTTACTTCCTGCCCAGGAAGAGCTAGGGAAATCTAATTTATACTAAGGAGATAACTATTCTACAAGCGAAATAAAATAAATAATTTTAGGAAAAGAAAAAAAAAAGGAAGTACTAACACTAATTAAAGCTCTATTCTACTAAGGAAAAATTAAGAAAAACACTGAGTAAAATCTCTGTCAATGGGCTCTGCTAAGGCTCAGTCTCAGGACAAGGGCAGTTGAGAAACAACTGAGGGCGGTTTACCCACACAGCGCTATATAGCAACAGAGCACAGCACAACATGGGGAGCGCATGTGAGAGCCAAACAGATACTGCTACCAAAAATTTCAGATCTGAGGTGAAGGGACATGAAGACTCCTAGGGTGGTCCACTCATAGGGAAACTACCACTTTATAAATCATCTGTGATTTATAAATCAACCTGGCACCATCAAGCGGCAAAACCCCTGTGCATCACCATTTTAATAAGCTATAGACAATTCAGAGCATCCATTATTTTAATATAATTGACTATTAATAATGCAATGCCACAGGACCTTCAAAGTAATCCTTATTTATTTATGTATGTAGGAGATTCCATAAAATTTGTGATTTGTTGTCCAAGAATCACAGGGATCAACTTGTTTTCAACACATGTGATCATGTACTGTTTACGTGTAATAATTTGGTTGTACACAACTTCAGCGTATTTTCTAAAAGCATTTTGCACTAGTCACTTCACTACACATGCACACACAGGCCTGGTCTACACTACAAAATTGAATTGGCTTAACTACGTCATTGGAGGGTATAAAAAATCCACACCTTTCAACGGCTTAGTTAAGCCGACCTAACCCCCAGTGTAGCTAGTGCTAAGTCAACGGAAGAATTCTTCCACTGACCTACCTACCTCTTGGGGAAGTGGGTTACCTATGCTGATAGGAGACTCCTTCCTGTCAGCCTGGGTAGCGTCTACACTGAAATGCTACAGCAGGGCCATTGTAGCATTAAGTGTAGATACACCCTTACTAATTTTAACAGCAGTAAATGTACAAAATGAGAGATTTTATGATTTTGCCTGATGTTTTCTTACACTGGCTACATTTAACAAGAGTACTGTTGACTGAATCCAACTGCACTTTGTCTGCGCTACTTCTTTTATTGACATATTGTTTCTTCCCTTGTCACTTGTAATGTCATGTATCCAAGACTTGCGTTATGGAGTTTATTTCTTCATCATTTCATTTATATTCAACGAGCTAGTAAGAGTCTTTAAAACAAATACCTTGATATTCAGGTTAATATAAAGGAGTTCAAAATATGTAGTTTGTGTGAAAGATTCAGTTTTATTGCAACGGCACTAGATCAGTTACATAACTTATAGCCAGTCTAGTACAGAGATATCCCACATTAGATGTGCAGAATCACCTGTTTTGAGGGCAAATATCTGCTTTAAATATAGACAGAGAGTATCAAGATTATCTCTAGCATTTATTGATTTTTTTTAGTCCATTTATAGTTTGCCATTATTTATCTTCATTTTGAATAATCAGGCACTGCTCCCATTTGGTTTTCTTGGAAGAGCTAGTCCACATCACTGTAGTACTTGAGCACCCATTTTAGAGCAAATACAGTCTCAGGAATCAATTCTGCAAGGTGCTGGGCACTATGGGCCTGATCAACCAAAATATTTTAGCACAAAGCACTTTAAGCCTGTGTGCAAGTTCCATTTGATTAAAATGGAGGATGTGCTTAGGTGTTCTGCTGGGTCAGACCAAAGTGGTCAGCACCTTTCAGGATCAAGCACTTAGTTCTTCTATCATTCTGTTCCCCAGGCAGAGAGAATGTCTTTTTTTAAATGCACACACCGTTACTGCAGAAAAGTTGGCTTAGAGAAATGTCTCACATTTTTTCTGAAGGCTCAAATTCATGGTCACTCTGAACAGCCCTTGTTGAGGAGTCAGCTCTTTGAGGAAACAGGACTGAATTATAGAACTCCAAAAGTTACAGAAGTAACTGGAAAGTCAATTCTTAGCATGCTCTGCGAGCATCTGCTACTATTTTAAAAGAACCTATTGATGTCCTGCCATTTTTGTGACATCTCAATGTTTAATGTCCTGGGACAGCAGGCCAAGGAGCTACAAAACATATTGATGCAGTTCTTACTTTACATGGACTTCACAACACATTTAAAATCCATTCTTAATTTATTCATCGTTCTCACAGAACTTCATTCATATATCACACTAATATGAATGGTTGAACCAGAAAGCAAGAAGGCTAGAGGTAAGCTGGTTGTGAAAATTGACCTTGTACATTCCCATATGCTTACACTTATTCCTGGAGCATCCTAAACTATCAGGTGCATCCCTGGGGGGGTAAATGAGGGACCCCCATACATGGTATGGGCTGCTCTGAACATATTGAAGCAGCAGCCATGGACCTACGGTTGTGAGTTAGGCTAACTACCTGTCCACATTTAAAAAAAAAAAAGTTAGTTATGGAAACAACCCATCTGAAGAGTCCATCTCCGTTAAGAGATGGCAACACTGGTTCCCACATGCATCATAAGGCACAAGAGCATCTATCCTAATCATCTATAGTACTGGTGATAAAATGTATGAACTGCACAGATAATTCATGGGGGGGGGGGCACGCGCACGGAGGGGGGAGGAATTGTGTGCATGTGTGTGTAGTGCAGATTGGGCAGCTTGGCTGCCTAGTGCATAGAACAGCAGCAGAGGACAGTGGAACCAAGACAATTAGCTGCTCACTGAAGCGGATTACAGTTATTGCAATTGTACATTACTGCGTATTTTCAACTGTGAGCCACAGTTGTGTGTGCTCGGGGATGGGAAGGACATGAATGAAGAGTATTTCATGGAGATACAATAAGTTAACATCTTCACAGAATCTGGACCCATTGCACAAAGGAGTCCACAGGGCCCTTGATAGTTAAGCTTCATAAAGCTCCATATTGTTGATGTTTTTCCAATAATATTTTATAATGTACATAGACTGCATATTTATAGCAGAAAATCATCTAAATATAACTTTTGTAAAGCTTTTCTTCTAAGAAATTAAGCCAAAAGGCCAAATACTTTAGTACAATAGTGCCAATGTGGAGCCACTGTATTTAAATGTTAGTGTCCAACTCAGATTCAATGACAGCGAGGTGGATTAAAGTAGCATCCTGGGCCACATGGTTGCAGAGGATCTGAGTTTAACAGGATGTCTACATGGCAACTGAATGTGTGATTTCAGGTTGGGTAGGCATACCTGAAAAAACATTAATGCAGTTAGCACAAGTAAAGTTACCAGTCAAGACATGGCACCACAGGATGGTCCTCCTGATATACTGCATGGCTAGCCAACATGGGAGCCCAGGCCTCTGCATCTTCCCTGCTAGTTTCAGCTGTGCTAGCTACAGTAAAGCTGGCATGGGTATGCCTACCCAACACCTGAATGGTGCCAGATGTACCTGCTGGGGTAGGCTCGGTTGCCTCACTAGGGAGAAAAATCAAGGGGTCAAGAGTAGGAGGAAGACAAGTGTGTGTCTAGTAGGTTGGAAGAAGAGTGTGTTTGGGGGAGGGGGGAGGAGAGGACACATTAGGCTATAAAGGTAAAATTTTAGGGGTGTGTGAAATTTGTTGGATCCGGCTACCTTCAAACTTACGCCATTCTTGATCAGTATATGGGAGTCATTGTGCCCTGTTCAGATGAAGAGAGGTACTAATAATTACCGTTTTAAAAATGTTTCTGTAACTCCACATTTAACACTGTCAGAGGATGGAAGTAAGATGGCTTGAACTAATGTTTTAATTCCTTCACAATGGCAAGCATTTTCTTCTCTGTATTTCTTATGGAGCACAACCCAACAGGGCTCTGCATCATTTACTTTCACTGTTTGCTGACCAGCATCTGATGAGATAAGCTCTGCTCTAAGAACAGTGTAGTAATTTTGTTCTCTCATGGCTCACTCTGCAGCAAAAGAAAGGGAACCAAATATTATCAATCTTACAAAAAACAGCCTGTACGTAAAGTTTTAGCGATAGTGTGCTGGATTTAAAACCAAAATTAAAATCTGAATGACATTCCCCATGTTATACCACTTAAGATCAATCAAATTTGAACAGTCCTCTAGATTCTGAACTAAGAGAAAGCAGTCTGGGAGCACAGCCTGTTAAAATAAGATTAATGGGTTAGGAAGCAACTGTAGGACTCTAGCCACTGTACTAGCAAAACTTTGAACACCACACGATATGTTAAAGGAAGAGACTCACTTAACTTACATTTGCATTGTGCTGTCTGCTAAGCTATTCTGAGATGACTAAGGGCAGATCTGATAGAAGTCTACAAAGTCATGAATGGTATGGAGAAAGTGAATAGAAAATTGTTATTTACCCCTTCACATAACACAATAACTAAGGGTCACCTGATTAATAGTCAGCAAGTTTAAAAAAACATAAGGAAGTACAACACAGTTAACCTGTTTAACTCGTTGCCAGGGGATGTTGAGAAGGCCAAGAGTATAATGGAGCCACCAAAGAATTAGATACGTTCATGGAGGATCATCAATGGCTATTAGCCAAGATGATCAGGGATGCAACTCCATGACCCAGATAACCCTAAACCTCCAATTGCGAGGAGCTGGGACTGAACCACAGGAGATGGATGACTCAAAATTGCCGTGCTCTGTTCATTCCCTCTGAACCATCTAGCACTGGCCATAGTCAGAGACAGAATACTGGCCTAGATGGATCATTGGTCTGACCCAGTATCACCATTCTTATATAGACTAGCAATTATTTTTTGGACAATCTCGGTAGAGCTTTCAAGGCCTTACAACCAACTTGATGCTATTTCTCCAGTTGTCTGATGGAAACAATGCAATAACTTTTCAGTGCTGCATCTCATCAATTCCAAAATTTCAGAGACTGTTCTAGGCATCAATGGAGAGAATCCTTCGCTTTTATTCTTCCCAAATCAAAAAAGGGGGAAGTAGGGGACACAGAGCCCCAGCCATCTATATGCTGGTGTATGCCATAACTTCATGCATCTCAACAACTGTCTATACATCAAAGAACTGGCTGATACCCAATCTCATCTCTGCCCATCCTCTCAGAGTTTAACACGCTGACACCCTGATTGACTTAGCTCCCAGACATGAGGGCACACAGCCCCTGGCATGGCGAAGGGAGGATGGGGAAGTGGGGGTCACACAGAACCCCTGGCATGGGGGCTAACAGGAGACATCCTGGTATGAAGGAAGAAAGAGGGAATGGTGTGGCCACAAAGCCCTGGCATGGGAGAATGGGGAACCCTAATATGTGGGGAGGGAGGAATAGGGGCACCCAGACCCAGAATAAGGGAAGGGTGTGGGGGTGCAGCACGTTCTTGAAATAGAAGGGGACTGAAAGGTGGCACACAAGGAGTTTGTGGAGAACAGAGGGATGCAAGCAAACCCTGGTGGTATGTAATGTGCTTGGCTTAAAGAAACAACAAAGAATTTAACCTTCAAATTAACTGTAGTGCTCCACTACGTACTAGGCTCTTTCCAAACATGCAAAAGCAGTAGTTCCCGCTCCAAGGAGCTTGCAATCTAAGCTCACATCTTCTGGCTGAGCCACTCTATACTACCTCCAAGTTATTTGTCCAAAAACAAATTGTGCAGGAAAGGAAAGAACTGCAACAGCCCAGGCTTCAAAGTGAACATAAAAGAACAAGCAAAAAAGATGTAATTAGATGGAAGATTCAAACAGAGGGAACAAGAGTTGCCTACCAGCACTTAAAGATCCTTTTTTGTCCCTAGAAAGAACTTGGCATGCATTTAAAAAACTAAACAAAATACCACAGGCACAATTGAGTAACACATTCCTGTATTTATTTCAATTGTTAAAAACACCTGTCAGAAAACACTTGGCTTGCCTAGAATCTCTAGCATATATTCATTTTTAGTCATATTATTTAACACTGATATGGGTATTTTGCTCTTGGGATGCAATGGGTTGGGACTCAGAAGCCCTGGGTTCTATTCCCTGCTCTGCCACTGGCCTACTGGGTGACCTTCGGCAACTCACTTCACCTCTGTGCCTCTACTTCCCCATCTGTAAAACTGGAATAGAATCACCTCGAGGGGTCATCTAGTCCAGCCCTCTGTGCTGAGGCTGGATTAAGTATACCTAGACCATCCCTGACAGGTATTTTCCAAGCCTGTTCTTAAAACCTCCAGTGATGGGTTTTGCACAATCTCCCTACATAATCTGTTCCAGTTCTTAACTATCCGTTTAGTTAGAAAGTTTTTCTAATATCTAAATCTTCCTTGCTGCAAACTAAGCAATTTACTTAATGACCAACCTTCAGTGGACATGTAAAATCATTGATCAAATATGTTAAGGGCTGTTACAAAAAGGATGGTGAAGGTTCCCCCCAGTCTTCTTTTCTCAAGACTAAACGTGCTCAGCTTTTTTGAAACCTTTCCTCACAGGTCAGGTTTTCTAAAACTTCTACCATTTTTGTTTCTCTCCTCTGGAACTCTCTCTAATTAGTCCACATCTTTCCTAAAGTGTTGTGCCCAGAATTGGACACAGTACTCCAGCTGAGGCCATACCAGTGCCGAGTAGAGCAGGACAATTACCTCCTATGTTTGACATACAACACTCCTGTTAATACATCCCAGAATTATATTTGCCTTTTTTGCAAATGCATCACATTGCCTGATATTCAATCTGTGATCTACTATAACCTCCAGATCCTTTCCTGCAGTATTACTGCCTAAACAGTTGCTCCCCTTTTTGTATTTGTGCATTTGATTTTTCCTTCCAAGCTGCAGTACTTTGCACTTCTCTTTATTGAATTTCATTTATTGGATTTCAGACCAATTCTCAAATTTATCAAGATCATTTTGAATTCTAACCCTGTCCTCCAAAGTTAGATGTCATCTGCAAATTATATAAATGTACTCTCTACTCCATCACCCAATATGTTAATAAAAATAGTGAATACCAGACCCAGGAAAGACCCTCACAGGATCTCACTTGATATTTAACAATAACACATTGCTAACTACCTGGGTACAATTTTTCAACCAATTGTGCACCCACCTTATATTAATTTCACCATCAAATTTCCCCAGTTCGCTTATGAGAATGTCTCATGGGACTGTGTCTAAAGCCTTACAAGTCAAGGTAAATCACGTCTACTGCTTCCCCCATCCACTACATCAGTTATTCTGTCAAAGAAGGAAGTTAGGTGGGTTTGACATGATTTGTTCTTGACAAATCTATGTTGGCTATTACTTAGCACCTGATTTTCCTCTAGGTGCTTACAAATTGATTGTTTAATAATTTGTACCAGTATATTTCTCGGTATTGAAGTTAAGATGACTGGTCTATAATCCCCAGGACCTCCTTTCACTCCTTTTTAAAGATCGGTATTAGGTTTGTCCTTCTCCAGTCCTCTGGATCATCACCCTTACTCCATGACTTCTACAAGATAATTGCTAATGTTTCAGAAATTGCTTCAGCAAATTCTTTAAATAATTTAGGATAAATTTCAGCTGGCCCTGCTGACTTGAAAACATCTTATCTAAATATTCATCAACTTATTATTTCCCTGTTATTGTTAATATGCTGTTAAGTATTTGGTCACAATTAACTGTTACCCTCACAATTAATTATACTTACTGCCTTTATAAAGTGCTTTAATACCTACTGATAAAAGTGCTATCTTTTAAAAGAGCTGGGTATTATTATAATCCTTGTAGTCATCTTATTTGGGCCCAACAGTCTTTGAACCATCAGATATTTTTTCTAAGGTTTGAAGCATATCCCAAGGCCACCCCACTTACCCTTGGTTTTTGTTCCATGTGTTTGGAAATATGACAACCATATTTAAATGTCCTTTAAATGCCCAAGAATAAGTTTTATTGCTGTTCTCTGATTTTCACAGTAGGTAAACACAGACAAATACATGTCGCAACTACTATTGATTTCTATTACTACAAATAAATGGGTTAATGATTGCTGGTCTAGTACATCTCTTCAAAATATCTGAAACGGGGTAAATACCAAAGATGAAGAAGAATTCTTTAAGGTGATAAAATGGACTACAGGTGAAGGAAAACTTCCTGACAGTGAGATTTCTTAGGATGTCCAAGACACCTCTGAGCACAAAATCCTCTAGTTTGTTTTTAGGTATTGTTTTTATCATAGAACTGCATGGTGTCCCAATAATTCTGAGTTAGATGATCAGAGTGATCATACCAAATAGGAAGAGTGAAGTTACAAAAATATCACGGGGGAAAAAAAGTTTTGGAAGACACAGGCATTGTAAAAATTAAACGATATAAAGGTTTTATTAAGAAAATACAAGAAGAAGAAACCATGCATGCTTTGTCTTGACAATGAACTATAAGGAACACACACATACACACCCTTGTATTAGAGCAGACCATTATGGGTATGTCTACATGATAAAATTAAAAAAAAAAAATTAAAAAAACCAAAATGGCAATTAGTTTTAGAACCCAACTGACTTGGTCTCACAGGGCATGTGCTACGGCACTAAAAAGAGCAATCTATATCTTCCTGGTTGGGCTGGACCTTGGGATCCAAGACCTTCCCCCCTTGCTGGGCCTTTACCGCTCAAGCGGGAACCTCTACACTGCTATTCTTAGCCATAATGCAACCTACCGCAGGGTGGTTTGGTTTTGTTGGTGCCATATAGACATACCCTACATCTTTTCAGGCTCATGCGTCAGAAGGAAGCAAAACTAAGGCACCTGGCCAAGAGGCAACTCCTAGATCTTAAAGTTCATTTGGGTACAAAGGCATTGAGTACTCAAACGTCCTTGATAAACCCAATATGAGTCTCTAAATTTTTTACCTTTTATTGAGCTTTGAGAGGAAGGGGAGACCTTATAACCCCTTGATGAATTATATTTCTCAATGAGAGGCCACTAATCTGAAGCTATTGTATTTAAGGGGACATTAAGAAATTAATACATGGAAATAAAGTTACACATTAATAGCTGGAAAGGTTTTGGCTTCATTTTAAATAGTCTCTTTCCTCACCTATACAATAATATATATATATCAGAGTTAAACTCCTGTGCTCTATTAGATGTTAAATAAATTGATTTGTGGTGATTTTGCTTCATCATATGAAAAGAGGCAGCTTGAAAGCTTTTTCTGCTTGTTTTGGGAATGTCATGTCTGGTGATCTTTGGTTTTGCTGAAGAACTTTAGTAGTCTCAGATGTGGGCTGCGAATTCTCTCAGCCTTTAATTAAAAAGGGAGCCAATAGTGTTGACTTGCTTACAAAGACATTGACTCCCAAGTGTTTCTTGAGTTAAATAGACGATGTTAAAAGAAAGCTTTAAGAACAGCCTGAATAAAAATCTCTTCTCACAGACAGGTTTCACTTTCTGGATCATGACATCAGAGAACTCATGCCTAGTCACCTATAATCTTCAAAGAGAAAGAAAAGAAAAGGAAAAAGTAGATTAAAAATGTTTGAAAAAATTTCTTGATTTCCTCAGACATCAAATAAGATCAGCCACAAACATTTTGGCACTTTTTTGCATTCATCTTTAAAAAGAATTCCCCTCTTCCATGTTTGTGGTGACCTTCCTGAACCCCCATTTGCCTCATCAACCTCACTCATGCTTTGAAACATATCCACAGCTTTACTTCTCCCTTTCCTAGAAAGTCTGCTAGTCATGTAGAAGTGTATGTGATTTTTACCCATTTAGCTAGATACTAACACTACAGGACAAATGTCAAATTAACAAATACTGCAGCAGCCTCCTCTACCCACCTGGTCCAGCAGCCTTAAGTCTTCATATACTAAAAATTATTTTTAGTTTTAAGTCTATCCTTTAGTACAGCAGTGTTACCCAAAAAATTGTGTAGCAAATATGATCATATTGCAGGCATTTGCATCATATGCTCTGCAAGACAATCAAAACATCTATGAAGTTCAACAGAAAATGCAAGTGCCACATCGCGTTCGACCACGTAAGTATTCAAAAAACACGGTTTATAAAGCATAATTCAAACTTAAAATGGGGCCAGTGCAAGACATTCTTCTGCAGTGTAAATGGCCACTTAGCCTTTTAATTGAACAGAATCATAAAATGTGCAATAATTGCCAATATTTGACTGGAAAGGTTATCTTTAATAAGAGATCCTAAATCATCCAAATTTATATTCTTCTTTCTTTCTTGGTGTCTGAGAATTTATCCTGTCCTCACAAAAGGGATTTTGCTGCTTCTTTCACAAGTTTGAGATGTAAATCAAATGTCATTTCCTGAGGCTTGTACATTAGACATGCCCTCCAACTGAATTTCCTGAATGTAATCTTAATGTTAAAATACTCTTTAGCATACCTTGAGCCAACTATTTGTTAAACACCTGCAGCTGAAAGTAAAATAAACGAACACCTCTACGCTTCAGATTTTTCTTGCTGTCCTTTAGTTATTATGTAACATTTACATGGCAGCAGCATCTAAAAGCCTGAACCAGGTTGGGTCTCTAATGTCCCAGTTCTTTGTACATGTGACACCAACAGACTGGTCAAGTTGGGTATGACAACTCCTCAACAAAAGACATTAAAATGTAATCAAGACAATTTACTTGTATGTGAATTTCAAAGAGATGTACTAGACCAGGAATCATTAACCCATTTATTTGTAGTAATAGAAATCAAAGGTAGATGCAAAGTGTATTTGTCTGTGTTTACCTATATCTTGTTAGAAGTTAACAACGTAACCAGATTAGCTTGTAGATGCCAATTCCCTTTCATGTCTTAATAGCCTTATATTACGCATGCAGGTAGTTCAATTAACCTCAAAGCTGTAAGATACTGCAGGAACCTAATAATATTAGCTATATTGTCTTCAACTTGATTATCTATGCTATAATGAAGTACCAGTTAATTGTTTATGTCAGTGGTTCTCAGCCAAGAGTACATGTATCCTTGGGGGTACACAGAGGTCTTCCAGGGGGAACATCAACTCATCTAAATATTTTCTTAGTTTTACAACAGACTACATAAAAAGCAGTAGCGAAGCCAGTACAAACTAAAATGTCATAAGACAATAACTGGGTTATACTGCTCTACATATTACACACTGAAATCGAAGTACAATATTTATATTCCAATTGATTTATTCTATAATTATATGGTAAAAATGAGAAAGTAAGCAATTTTTCAGTAATAGTGTGCTGTGACACCTTTGTATTTTGGTGTCTGATTTTATAAGCGAATAATTTTAAAGTGAGGTGAAACTTGGGGATCTGCAACACAAATCAGACTCCTGAAAGGGGTACAGTAGTCCAGGAAGGTTGATAGCCCCTGCCTTATGTGAATGAATGCAACTAGTTTAACTATGTATGCATAGGAAATAGAAGATTAGCTTCAAAGCAACTATCTGCACCGCCTATTCTTCCTGGGAGGGGGAGGTGGGGGGGAAAGAGTCCTGTGTGACAGGAGGCTCATCAGCTTGCTACAGGACAATAAAGGAAGCTTCAGGCCTGATCTTTTTCATCTCAGGCCTGCTTAAACTTTAAACAGGGAAGTCTCCAGGTTTACCCTGGAATTCTCATGGAAGAACTTGAACAGACTCTATACTTGGACTGCCTATTGGACTATAACCTTTTAAGCTGATTCCAGAAAGACTTTTACAAATCAGCAGCCTCATCATCTCTGCTCTGAAACTGACCTAAGGACTTTACACATCTGTATGTATATAGCTCTTTTTATCATAGCAACTCTCCTCTTTCTTTTTCCTTTTATTATTAAGCCTTTAGTCTTTTAGTTACTAAAGGATTGGTGATAACTGTCCAGTCCTTTGGGATTGGTGGACCTCACATATGGTAAATCAGGTTTTCAATAACCTCTCACTATATTAGACTTGGCTGTCTAGATGGGAGTCAAGGGCTGGAATGCTTAAAAGGGACTGTATTTGGCTTCTTGGTAACCAGTGTGGTATTACAGAAGCTGTTTTGTTACTCGCTTGGTAAATCCAAGTATAGAATAAAATGCCAGTTTGGGGGATTGTATGCCCTATTCCTTGCAGTCTGCCCTGAGTACAACATTCTCAAGGTGGCCCATCCAGGCACCCGGTCACAGTGCCTCGTGATTATCCACTTCCATCGATGCAGATTTTTCTTGTTCCTATTTCTAGTATTTGTTGGCCACCATTTTCTAAACGGTTTCTAAGGTTATCAATACTGCCCTGTCCAGGTTGTTTAAAATGTCTGCTCTTGGAGTGAGGGAATATTTCTAATGCTCTGAATATGTAATCTTGCCAATGGTGAAGTATATGACAAACACAGTCTTATGTCTTTCATTATATTTCTTCTTCAATTAATTTCAGTCAAACAAAAATCTATGTTTAGCACTCTTTGACCTTTCTTCTCAGAAAAATATTCACTCTTCCTCCTCTGTGAGCCCACTTAGGTGGCGCAGCCTCCGTAGACCATGAAATGCCTTTGCTTGCATTAATCAAATCCATGGGCATTTAAGCATTTCGTTGTTTAACTAGCTATTGTTGTCAACTTCCTCATTAAAAGGAGATTCACTGAGGGGTAACTATTCATTGCTTGCTCCTATTGAGAATTAACGTGTCCATGAATACGTGTCCATGTTTAGAGCAGTTGCTAGGCTAAGCTATAGCACTCTTGTAATGTTTGTTTTGACAGAATGATCTTGGGAACCTGCGCCACTCACTTGTTAGTGCTCTGCCAAAGCTATTAGAAAACCAGAAAAATCAGAAAATTCCCGAGAAGAGTTGGTTATAATCTTCAGGGATTCCCTGGAAATTTGCATCTGCACTCTTTTGAGAAGATTTTAGGTCTAAGCCTACTCATTCGTTCTGGACAGCCCAAAAAAGGAAATCACATGCCCAAGTACGGGTCAAACACTGCCTATGACCAATTGCACAGGTTCTATTTCCATGCACTTGCTCCAAACATCTATATTGTGACACTGAAGGAGATAGAATCCTTGCACAAATATTTAGCAAAATTCATCATCTAGCCCTTCCAGACCACATCTAACACATACAGTAGAACCTCAGAGTTACAAACATCTTGGGAATGGAGGTTGTTCGTAACTCTGAAATGTTCATAACTCTGAACAAAATATTATGGTGGTTCTTTCAAAAGTTTACAACTGAACATTGACTTAATACAGCTTTGCAACTTTACTATGCAGAAGAAAAATGGTGCTTTCCTTTATTTTTTTAAAGTTTATGTTTAACACATCATACTGTATTTGCCTCTCTTTTTTTGGTCTCTGCTGCTGCCCGATTGTGTACTTCTGGTTCCAAATGAGATGTGTCGTTAACTGGTCAGTTCGTAACTCTGAGGTGCTACTATACCGTGAATTTCTCTCATGGTTTGGGGATAGGTCTAGTGGGATCTTCTATTCCTATTCTCCCTAGAAACAGATCAATCAGTATTAACTGACACTGCAGTCGAAGGAACTTAGCCTGACTTACATCTCTGTTTCATGTCAGGTAATTTCATGTCTTTTTTCTCTTCCACCTATTGTACGCAGGAAACACACCCCCTCGACAGAAGATTCTAGAGCAACTAGAACATTTGCGGGTGATCAGTTTTCCATTTTAGGCTTGCCCACCATTTTATAAGCATCCAATTCATTTGATGGATACTACGCCTCTGCAGAAGGAATTTGTTTTAAAAATGATTCTAGTAAATGAAAATGAGTAATCCTATCAAGTTAACTGCTTAGGAAGTTTCAGAGGTAAGCGGGGGAAGAGGGGGCAGAGGGATAGGGCAACTGTTATTTTACTCAGTGCACTAAAAATAAGCGATAAATGAAAGCTACTTTGATTACTTAAAAAGCAAAAAATTTCTAAATCAGATTTCACAATAGACCAAAAATAGTATGGGTGGACATGACTGATGTTTAAACACTTTTGATATTTGCGTGATAACATTATTTCAGCAAAATCATCATTTGGTTTTGTACAGTTCTTAAAATGCAGTACTGGTAAAGGATGATGGAATAGCCACACTTTTTGGTAAGCACAAAAATGATACAACACATTAGATGTTTACAAATGTTTGTGTTTGCTTCCAGTCCTAGTCAGTTTCATGACTGGCAACTGAAGTGATACATCACAGCTCAGAAGCTGACAACCATAAATGAGGCACAGAGTGGGCTAGAGAGAGAGAAACAGAGCCAGAATCCACCGGAAGGGACAACAGGCCCAACAACAAAACGAACACAAAGTTGTTGAACTTTAAAAGCCATCTCACAGATCAAGGATGACAAAGGCAAGGCAGAGACAGACACGAACAGTTACTGTCTGAACTTCTGTGGTCAAAACACAAAATGATCCACTGGAGCCTCTGTTCCTTAACCAATTTCTTCCCCCACACAAATGTTTAAGGTTGCAGTGAACACTGCTGTGCATAGGGTGACCAGATGTCCCGATTTTATAGGGACAGTGCCGATGTTTGGGTCTTTTTCTTATATAGGCTCCTATTACCTCCCATCCCCATCCCGATTTTTCACACTTGCTGTCTGGTCACCCTAGCTGTGCACAAGGTACCAAACTCACAAGCCAGGGGAACGTGTGTGAAAATGTTGGTAAGAAGTTATTTTGCCAAATCAATTTTGAAACTATATCGGCTATCCAGGGTGTCTCATATTGGTAATGTTGGAAGGGATAATTCTTGCAGAGATTTTTAAACCAGCCAATGAAATGTGAAATAAGGCTTTTCTTGTACTTCCAGTAATTTCTTCTTTTCTGTCTTTAGTGAAAACGACTTAAGAACCACGTCAGAATTCATTGCAAAAACATGGTGGAACAGTGTATTGCAATGGCAAATCTAATAAGGACCAAATTTATAAACTGTGTCAGGCTCACTATTTTTTGTGTGCCTTAACTCAGGTACTTAGAACTTCCCATAGCTATCTTTCTGCTTCCACATGCCTCATGTGCCCGGCCCCTTCCCGGACGCAATGCTTTCTCCAATTTAAGCAGCATGGTCTCTGTGGAGCTAAGTTTCTCTTTCCTTGTGTGTACCTTTCCTATTTTCTATCTTCTCACTTTCTCTTCCTCAAATCTGAAATTCTCTCCCTACTTGCATCATATCCTCACCTTTACTATTCCTCCACATCACTTTGTAAGCCTCCTGTTTGTTATCTTGCCACTCTTCTTCAGAGCATAAGAAAGGCCATACTGAGTCAGACCAATGGTCCATCTATAACAAGGGTTCTCAAACTGGGGGTCGGGACCCCTCAATGGGTCACAAGGTTATTACATGGGGGGGTCACGAGCTGTCAGCCTCCACCCCAAACCCCACTTTGCCTCCAGCATTTATAATGGTGTTAAATATATTAAAGTGTTTTTAATTTATAAGGGGGGGGGTCAAACTCAGAGGCTTGCTATGTGAAAGAGGTCACCAGTACAAAAGTTTGAGAACCACTGATCTGTAAAAATACATTGCTCTTACTATCATCCAGCCAAGTTCTTGCAATGGTGCCAATCACTGCAGTATCAGAGCACCTCCTAAAAGAGGATCACCAGAGTCACAACAGGTTGTGGTTGATAAACTAATTTTCCTCCTTACTTCACATGAGGTAGCCAAGGCTATGTTTTTGGGGGGCCATTATTATCCATTATCCAGCATCTGTAAAGAATCCAAGAGGACCCATAAGCTGCAGACCAATTTGAAAAATTAGAGGTAGTCTCCACAGAAGGGTAAATGGAGAGTGGATGCTAGGTCTTACAAGTATTTCACTATGCCCATCAACATCCCATCTCTTTCCCTGGTTGAACTTCAGCCAACTGCCTACACATGCAGCCATTTATCTCAGCTAGGTACTAAAGATAAAGATGACGTCCTGGATATCATCCGCACATTGCTGGTATTTGAGACAATGGTCTCTCACAGCTTCCCCCACCCCCAATAAATGCACGTAGATGTTAACAAGAATGGGAGAAGAGCATGATGCCGTGTAGGACTCCACAGATGAGTGTTCTGGAGGTAGAGGAGCAGTCGCTAATCACCGCTTTGCATATCCTGGAAAATAAAAATAAAAAAATGGAGCCATATCAGAGCTTTCTCGTCAACCCCTGGAATAACTTTGGGTGAGACAGCAGTACACCAGACAAATACATATCCAGAATGAGAGTGAATTTCCTCCTCCTATCTTTTTTAGACCCTCTCACCTTAGCTGACACAAGTCAGAACTACAACAAACTGTGAGAGAGGGCGTGTTTATAGTTGTGGCCAGTGTGTTTTTCTTTCATTTGGTGAGAATGTAGGAAGTGTCGTAAGAATTCCTACCTGTAGTCCATCTAGTCCAGTATCTCGTCTCTTACCATGGCCTGCCCAGATACTTCAGATGAAGGTGCAAAAAACCACACAGGAGATGTGGAATAATCTGCCACCTGATTAGTATCTAGTCCTCCTAACTGTTAATAGTTAGAGACTGGCTTAGGCCTGTACATATGTATATCACTAATTTAAGTATTTTTATAGTAATTCTGGATATTAGTTATCCAAATGACCAACATTCCCTTTAAAACTTGCTAAGTTCTTGGCTTCAATTCTACCCTATGGCAATTAATTCTATAGTCTAATTATTCATTTTGTGAAAAAGTATTTCCTTCTATCAAGTTTGAATTAGCCACCTTTAAGTTTCATTAAATGTCCTCATTATTTTATTATGGAAACAGGAAGAACACAAGTTCCTAACACACCTTCCCAAAACACACATTTTTGTATACATTTGTCTCCTCTCTAAAATAAACAATGCCAGTATTTTCAATTTCTCTTAATGAGAGCTTTTTCCATATCCTTCATTATTTTAATCACTCATCTTTTAACAGGGAAGAGGGTGCAGGGCCACATAGGAACAGAGGGGTGTATGAATGGGGGTGGAAGGACACGTGAATAGGGGTGCAAGGACATACAGGGACAGGAGCAGATGTGCCTGACTGAATGGGAGAAGCTAGGGGTCAGCCCGGGTCTGCCTGGGGGAAGCTCCCTAACAGTCCCTTCCCCTTCCCCCCCACCCCCCCCGAAAAACCTATTCCATACTTTTCCCCACTCAGACACAACAATCCTCCATGTTCACACCCAGACTCCATCCCAGCAATTACTTCCCTCTCCCTCAGCTCCTCCATTATCCGACTCCCCCAAGCCTTTGCACTGCATCTGAGGGGTGCAAGAAATACCATTCTGTATTGTAGTTTAAATTACTACTCAAAATTCTGTATTAATATGCCTCGTAAGGAATCTTTTTTGTTGTCTGTATTGTTACAGACATACTTGCTGACAGGTATGTTTAAATAAATGACCAAAAATAATTGAAACTGGTGATTATATTGTGTTATTTTGACAAGTAAAATATACAGAAGTTTGCAGCATTTGAAAATATTGTGAAAAGAATTTAATTTTTGTTGCATAACTTTTAGGTTTTTGGCACAGAATTTCCCCAGGAGTAATTACTTGCATTTACAACTCTGAATTTCATCTACAGTATGTTTCCCCATTCACCTACCTTGTTGAAGTTCCGCTCTCGACTTAACTAACCTGAGTAACTCATCTGCAATTTTTTTCTACCTGACTGCACATCCACCTTTTCCAAAACATTAATAAATACTGTAAACACCAGACTTAGTTAACCTTCTGTCATGATGAAAATTGGTTTCCTATCTTTTTGATCTACACCACCACTTTGGCCTCCCACCCTGTGATCACAAGTACTCCTGTTTATCTTTTCTTTAATAGCCTTTTACTAATGACTTGTTAAATATCTTTTGAAATGCAAAGTAAGTTGTGTTGAGCAGTTTTCTTTTATTCACATTCAAAAAATGCTAATAGATTAGCAGGATATGATTTTTCTTTGAATAAAGGATTAGACCTTATAATATTTCAGATGTTTTATTATTCTATTTTAAATTATGATTACACCAATTTACCCAGCACAGATGTAAGGCTTTCTGGTCTATAATTCCCTTGTATCACCACTAGAGCTTTTTTTAAAATATAGGTATAACATTCGCTATCTACCAATTCTTTAGTACAGTATCAGTTTTTAATGATAGACTACACATTTTATTAGCATCTCATCCATTTAATTCTTAAACTCCTACAGAACACTTGGATGGGTACCATCAGCGCCTAGTGACATTGCTTTTTAAAATGGTTTGTCCCAGCACAGCCACTTTTAATACATCAGTCCAATAGTACATTGCTTCATTACCAGAAAAGAGCAGGTTTGAGATAGGTATCTTCCTAACATCTTCAGTGGTGAAGCCTGATGCAAAGAAGTTATTTAACTTCTCAGCAATATCTTTATCTTAATTGCTCCCTTTAAACCTGGTAATCCAACAGAACCACCAATTCTTTCCAGGCTTCCTGCTTCTAATATACGTAAAGAATTTGTTTTCACATCTTAGTATTTGCTGTTCAAAGATCCATCTTAGGCCTCCTAGTTTCCACTCTTACATACTGGGTGCTGTAATTTATGCTCTCACTTATTTGCTTCACAAAAGTTAAATTTCCAAATTTTGGAGGATTTCTGCTTGGCTCAAATAAACCTCACCAACTTTGCCATTTACCCAGGTTGGTTTACTTGTTCCCTTCCTGGTTCCCTTTTTGTTCAGAGGTACGCACGCTTCCTGAGGCCACTACTGTTTTCTTAAGTAGGATGCATGTCACAGCTAAGGATTTTGCTTTCTTTACTTTTTACTGTAGACGCTTTAAGGTACTCTTCCTCTTGAGAGCTCCCTTTCTAAACATTCAGGATTACTGTGTCAGTGTTTGGTGCCTTAACTTCCCCATGGATGTTGAACCTAATTATATTATGGTTATGATAGTTAGCAGCTCAGCTACTGTTATTTAACATTAAGGGCTTGCCTACACCTGAATGTTATTTTGGATTATTTTCCCCCATTTTAACTCATCAGGAATAACAATTCTGAGTGCAGCAGATCCACGCTGCTTTGCTATGCCAGCTAACATGTCCTCATTTTGAATCTGTGCATCCATACAGCACTGCATGTTTTCAATGTAAGCACACAATATTCTGGGCAGACATCACAAGGTGCAACATTCCGCTGCTGCTAGGCTCTGTATTCTGGGATTTTATTTTTCTTGTGGTGCATTGTGGGATACTTACCAGAAGCCAATGAAATTATGGGACTTGGATCAAACTAAAATTTCTATGGCTCCCTTTGTGTCATCCCCTCATTCATCTGTCTTTTCAGAGCCAGTGCCATTTTCAAAACACTGCTAGATATCATAGAGCAGTGGTTCCCAAGCTTTAACAGCCCGTGAACCCCTTTCACTAAATTGTGAAATCTCGTGAACCCCCTCCTAAAAATGAATATTTTCAGGGATTTAAGTTTAAATTTCCTCAGTGTGATGGATGCCCCAACTGCCGGGCCCCGGAATCTATGAACCTCTGAAAAATATTTTTAATTGAAACTTTTTTTAACGAACATAGAAAAACCAGAAACCAAAAACGTTTCTGTAAAATGTTTTTTTGGCTTTTGTTTTAAAAGAAATGGTTTTTAATAAAAATAAATTCATTTTTGGTTTTCAAAAAAATCAGAAAATGTTTCATGAAAACGGTTTTTGAAAATGGACCATTTTTCCGTTTCAGTTTTTTGTAAAATTTTCTTGGGGAATTTTGAAAAATGTGAAAAAAATTCAAGACTTTCTGTGAAAAATGCTTGATATTTTTCACCCACCTCTAGTTTCGGGTGAAGTTGTGGCTGGTGGTAACAAGGAGGGTTCTGGCTTTAGATGAGATTTGGCAAATTCCTGGGGCTCGGGCTGGGGTTCGGGCTGCCGGCTCCCCCGCTGACGGGGGCGGGGCTCGGGCTGCCGGCCCCTACTGCCCGGCCCCGCTCTCCCTGGGGCTTGGCCTGCCAGCCCCACGCGGAACGCTGGGGTTCGGGCTGCCAGCCCCAACTGCCTGGTTCCGCTCTCCCTGGGGCTCGGGCTGGGGTTCAGGCTGCCGGCTCCCCCGCTGATGGTGGCAGGGCTCCGGCTGCCAGCCCCAACTGCCCAGCCCCGCTCTCCCTGAGACTCGGGCTGCCGGCTCCTCTACTGACGGGGGCACGGCTTGGGCTGCCGGCCCCAACTGCCCAGCCCCGCTCTCCCTGCAGCCGGGTCCCACCTGCTGTCTCCAATGCCTGGGGTCCTCTGTCCGCCATTAGTGAAATTTTTCTGGCGAACCCCCTGTAACGTTCTGCGAACCCCCAGGGGTTCGCGAACCCCAGTTTGGGAACCACTGTCATAGAGGGAACACTGCTGAGTGCCACAATCCTGGTAGTCATTAATACAAACAGGCTGATGCACATGTGTATTGGCAGTCATGCTGCTGGATATCTTTGGATGACTTGGAAAAAGCCATAGCAGTGCTGTGGTGATACTGGCAGAGAAGGCAGAGCCTGAAATCAGCTAATTGTTTTTTTCTGGAATGGCTTCTCTTGGTAGAGCGCCGTTCCTGGGCTTGGCCAACTAGTACTGACTGGTGGAATGGGACAGTTACGCAGACCCAGGATGACCAGCAGTAGCAGCAGAACTCTGGATGACATAGGACACTTTCCTAGAAGTCTGCAAAGCTCACCCTAGAAATGCAGTGACAGAACATCTATACAAAGGTTCCCCCGAGCATGGAAAAAGCACATGGCCATTGCTATCAGGAAGCTCACCATTGACAACTGCTACCAGTCAGTTGCTAACAAGTATGGTAGATCAACTTTCAGGGCTATTGTGTGCTACTAAGAGGGCATTGCTATCCCAGGTCACTACATGCCCATTCTTTGCCTATCATGCCAGCCTTCAGAGTTAGTCAACAGAAAGAGGTATTTCTCTGCGGTGCTGCAAGACCTGGTTGAACACCGTGGAAGGTTCACCTATACTAATGTGGGGTGCTCTGGAAAGGTCTATAACACCTGGTTCTTTAGAAACTCAGATCTGTTTTTTGCAATGGGAAATAAAAATTTTCCTCCAGAACCACTGTGAACACTAATGGTATTGTGATTTCCTACTGTCATCCTGGAGACCCTTGCTACCCTGGCTTATACAGCCTTTTACGGTGCATTTGGATAAGAGAAAGGTGCTGTCTAACTATACCGAGTAGCTGCAGAGGAACAGTGAAGTGTGCATTTGGAAGGTTGAAGGGAAGGTGGAAGTGCATCATGACAAGGCTGGGGGCTGCTGAGCAATATTTGCCTTGTGTGATAGATGCAGAAAGTACCTGCACGACATCTGAGAGAGCAAGAAGAGAACCCCTCCAAAGGGTGGGAGGCAGAGATGGAGACTTTCTGACCATTATGAACCACCAGAGAGGCTGAGTAGGTCAGGGACACACCATGCTACTACTATGAGGCCTGGGAATAGTGGTGAAAAATGTACTTACCTTTGTGCAAGGGTTTTATTATGCCTCATACACACATTTTATGAAATTAACAGTTGTAAATTATGAAATCCTTAATGATCATACAGTGAAAACATAAAACCAACAGAATGGCAGCAGGCATGCCTGAAGTGCTAAGTGCATAAGTTTGTACTGATGAGGTCACAATCACGTGTAGATAGGGAAATGGGTCAAAACTGTTCTGTCTTGGTGTGTGAGACAGCGAGCAAAGGACCTGTTCCCTGTAGTAGGGGAAGGGAAGGGGTGTTCAGCATACAGTATTCTCAAGCAGCTGCAGGAGAAAGCTAGGTTCAAGTGATGGCCATGAACATAGTACCACGATGCTCTTCACCAGGGCTGTCTGCCTCTGCATCGTTTCTTCCAGTATCTGTGCCCGCATATCCTTTTCTTTGTCAGAGTCTAAGGTCAGAAAGGACCACTAGATCATCCAGTCTGACCTCTGAATATCAAGGCCAACAACACCACTCAGCACCCGCACATTAACCCAACAACTGAAATGAGACCAAAGTACTACAACCCACAAGAGACTAGATTATGTGCCACAAGAAGAGAATAGGAAGAACTGAAATGCACTAGTGCCTGATTTTAAGAAAGATAATCCTGGCAAATGACCTGAACCCACATGGTGCAAAGGAAGGTGAAAAAACCCAAGTTCACTACCAATCCAAGCTGGGGGGAAATTCCTTCCTGACCACATATATAGCAATCAGTTAGACCTTGAGCATGTGAGCAAGAACTAGCCAGCCAAGCACCTGAGAGAAAGACTGTTCAGTGCCATCTCAGAAGCCCCCCACTTCAATGTTCCATCTCCAGCCATAGCTATATTCTGATGCTTCAGAGGAAGGAGGTAAAAAACCCCTTCCAGAATAAATGGGGGAGGTGGAGGTGGCATGGAGGGGGGAAATCCCTTCCTGACCCCTGCTGGTGGCCACTTGAAATCCTGCAGCATGAGCTTTAGGAACACAGGACATCATCCTGGGGCTCACTCCTGGTTTGTTACGCTCAGCCCCCATCATCACAAATAACCCAGAAATTTGTCCAGCTATCAAAATTAACTAAGTTTTTTTCCCCCCCCCCCCCCCCACAACTCCTATTGGGAGGCTGTTCTAGAACTTCACCCCTCTGATGGTTAGATACCTTCTTCTAATCTCCAGTTAGAATTTGTCCATGGCCAGTTTATATTCATTTGTTCTTGTGCCGACGTTGTCCTTTAGCTTACATAGCTCTCACCCTCCCTAGTATTTTCCTCCTCTCCTGCTCCGCTGCACATGTATTCAGAGAGCAATCATATCCCCCGTCAGCCTTCTTTTTTGCTAGATGAAACAAGCCAAGCTCTTCCAGTCTGCTCTCATAAGAAAGGTCCTCCAATCCCCTGATCATCCTACTAGCTCTTCTCTGCATGTGTTTCAGTTTAAACTCCTCTATCTTGAACATGGATGACCAGAATTGTCCACAGTATTCCAAGTGAGGTTTTTCCTAGTGCCTTGCACAATAGCATTCATACTTCTCTATTGGAAATACCTCACTTAATACATCCTAAGATTCCATTTGCCTTTTTCACAGCTGCATCACATTGTTGGCTCATAGTCGCCCTGTGATCGACCCACACACCCAGGTATCTCTCCTCGTCTGTCACTTCCAAGTGATAAGCCCCCAGCTTGTGGCAGAAATTGTTACTATTAAACCCTAAGTGCACGGCCTTGCGTGTTGTACTATTGAACTGGCAATGAGATCACGCATCAGTTCCCTCTCCTCCTCAGTATCATGGTGAAGGAAACCTTGCCTCCACTCTTTAGTGACCTCATGGCTACATCCCAGGAGAGGCAGAAGATGACTAAACACGTTTCCCCCCCCCCCCAAAGATCTGCCATGTCTTCAGACTCTGATAATGCTCCTGTGTGGGGGGGGCTGCTGTGTGTCAGGTACTGAAGGGCAGAGAAACAGCACAAGTAGTTATTGTCCCAGTTCTAGTTTCCATGCCAACACTGATAAACTATTGCTTTTTCCTCAAAGTGCAATTTTATTCCCATGGGCTCAACCCAGTCTAGGGGGAGTTTGGAGATGGTAAAATGTATTCCATTTTGCTACCCCCTTGTACAGGACCCCTCTACCAATGCTGGCTTGGTGGTGGCTTGGGGGAGGGGTGAGCAGCAGAGAACAAGTTAGTAATTGCATGTGCAGCTCTACAGGCCTTCCTTGGGTTGGAGGATGTTACCCTAAGAAGCATCCCCAAAAGGCAGAAAAGGATCTTGTTCAAAAGGCAATGGGCAAAGTGGGAAGATATGCAACACAGTTATTTGCCAGAATGGTACCCCCACATTTGGTACAGGAATGGAAGGGAACCACCTCTGATACAGGCAATCACAAGAAAGCTGCATTTTTTGCAGTGCAAATGCCAAACTAGAACACTATCTTTTCCTTAAGTTCTCTTTTAAAATATCTGCAGACTAGCACAAAGTGCCCTGCAAAATAAATACTCTGGAACCCTAGGATGTGTGTGATTAAAACAGCCACAAATGCCTTACAATCTCTGTGCATTTTGAAATGTCTCTGTAGACAAATGTGGGAGATTTACCTCAGACTACAGCACGGGGCATTGGTCAAACTGTGAGCCAAAGTACTTTTCCTATTGCTTTTTCTCTTTCTGTATCTGTAGCTACACTAAACATGCCTACCATGCAATGTGTATGATTTTTTTTTTTTTAATCCTTATGGTACTGCCATCTTGAACAGAGGAAGGAAGCAATAAGCAGCACAGAAAGAGGGGGCGGGCACATTTGGCTGATGGTTATGGGATTTGAGATTTCGGACAAACGCCACTTTGGAGCTTAAGGATGCCATTTTGAGCATGTCAGGTGGATGGGAGGATAAAAGCCAAGCAAGTGGAAAGGGGATACCAGCTCACATCCATCCAACATGGTGGTACCCTGATGATACCCAAAAAAAAGTTGTTTAAACCCCCTCTATGTGTGTGTGTGTGTGTGTGTATTATAATATAGCACACAATCCTTACTGGAAAAGGTCCCTCCCAAGTACTGTCAGGCTGGTTCTCTGGCTGCGTTTTCAGGGTCTCCTTCACTCTCTCTGCCTCATGATTTTGCAAGTTGAAGAGATCTTGGCTGGCTGTGGCAATCTTCCCACTTGAGGTCCTGTTTGGGTGTCTTTGCATGCTGGGGGTCATTGATGGACTCCCTTGCAAGAATCCAGTCTGGCTCTTCATAGTAGGTATGAGTTTTGTGACCTCTGCCAGAGGTGGTATTACTATACCTGGTACTTTTATAACACTGCCAGAACTCCACTCCTTTGTTGTGGAACTGCACTAAGTCCTGGACTACCCCCTCTCCTTCATTTGGTCTGATAGCCTCTTATGTATCTTCACATTTTGTGTTCAGACTGGATTAGACCTGCTCCGCTTCTCAGAGGCCAAGGACAGACATCCAGGACGTCTGAAAGGCCCACATAGGACATGGCTGCTAAAATCAGAATGGACTCCAAGTGTGTGAACTCACCATGAGCTGGCACCACTAAGGGGCACACCTACCTGTAGGCCAGCATTCAAACAGGGAGGTGACATCGGGTCAAGATAACTCCGGACTCGGAGCACTAGAGGTCTCACAGTGAATCAGGCCCACCAACGTGTGCAGCAGTGCAGTGTGGGATAGCAGTTGGAGGAGTACCAGAAGCAGAACAGTTAATTCAAAATGGTGATGCATCCACACCAGCTATATTGAGGGAGAACTCTTCCTGAACTAGAGTTAATCTGCTTCCAAAGTGGATTAATGAAGTGTGCAGGTTTTATGAAAGTTATTATCTGGTCTTTACCAATTTTCACCTGAATTTTGAACCACTCAAGTATATGAAAATAATTTTATGTTAATAAATTATCTGTTGAATTTTCTTGAATATCTACTTAACATAAGCATAAATGCAAGGCTACCAAAATTAGGCAGTGCAATGAAAGATACACATGTGTATGTACAATTAATGTAGAGTTCATGAAATAAACCACAGCTTTAAACTGCTTTTACTGTCAATACTCTTACTTTTATTTGTTGCTTTTTTTTCCCTGTTCCCCCATCCCGATATTAACCCCAATATTCTCCCAGAATACTGTGAAGTTAATTTTTGCACTGATTTTCACCCATTTTTAAAATGTTTGTAACTGATAAATTCCCAAGCAATTTTAAACAAAATAAAATCCAGAAATGAAGAGCCTTACGAATGCAGAATGAGATGCCAGATAATTTGAAACAAGTATGGGGACACAAGAAAGTTTATCCATCAAAGAAAACACAAAAAACAAAACCCCCCTCACATTAATCCAAAATAACTTTCAATTGGGAATAGACTCTCCTTTTGTATGCTCTAGTACTGCCATCCTAAGCAGTACTCACTTGGAGTTTTTTTGAATTTTCTGCTGTTGTGCCATTTGAGCAATTTATATGTGGGTAGGTGAAGTCCTACATCAAAAGGCAGACTGTTTCCCCCCGCCCCCCCCCCCAAGCCAGTAACCCTGTCAAGAAGGAAATTAGGTTACTTTGGCATGATTTGTTCTTGACAAATCCATGGTGGCTATTCTTTATAACCCTATTATCTTCCAGATGCCAACAAATTGGCTGATAATTTGTTCCAGAATCTCTCCAGATGTGGAAGTTGGGCTGACTGGTCTATAATTCCCTGGGTCCTCTTTGTTCCCCTTTTTAAACTATGTTTGACCTTTTCTAGTCCTTTGGGACTTCACCCATCCTCCATGAGTCCTCTAAAATAATTGTTAACGGTTCCAAGACTGATTTAGCTAGCTCCTTAAGCCATCTAGGGTGAATTTCAAAAGGCCCTGCCAACCTGTTTACATCTCACTTATCTAAATATTATTTTTCTTGTTCTTTCCCTATTTTGAAATATGATCCCCTTGTTAATATTAATTGTGTTGAGTATCTGGTAACCATTAATATTTTTGGTAAGGTTGAAACAAAATAGGCATTCCTATTTATTCCTTCCTGGTAGGGGTCTACTACAGACCACCTCACCAGGAAGAAGAGGTTGGAGGCGGCTTTTTTCTAAACTAACAAAATCATCCAAAGCACAGAACTTGTCTGGGTAGTTGAAATCCCCCATCACCACCATTTGTTGGGAAAATAATACAGCAGGGCACAGATTATCCAACAAGTTCTTAGAATGTATTGGAGACTTAATTTCAGAAGGTGGAGAAAGCTATTAAGGGAAAGGCTGTTCTAGACTTGATTTGACAAATATGGAGAAACTGGTTGAGAATTTGAAAGTAGAAGGCAGCTTAGGTGAAAGTGATCATGAAATGGTAGAATTCATGATTCTAAAGAATTATAAGAGGGAAAATAGCACAATAAAGATAATGGATTTCAAGAAGGCAGACTTCAGCACACTCAATGATGAAGATTCCACAGCCTCCCTAAGCAATTTATTCCAGTGCTTAACCACCCTGACAGTTAGGATGTTTTCCCTAGTGCCCTGCTTAAACCCCCCTTGCTGCAAGTTAAGCCCACTGCCTCTTGTTCTATCCTCAGAAGTTAAGAACAATTTTTCTTCCCTCCTCCTTGTAACAACATTTTATGTACTTGCAAACTTTTATCATGTCTCCTTTTCTCCTGACCAAACAAACCCAGTGTTTTCAATCTTCCCTCATAGGTCATGTTTTCTAGACCTTTAATAATTTTTTAATCATTGGAGATTTTTAAGAGCAGGTTAGACAAACACCTGTCAGGGATGGTCTAGATAATACTTAGTCCTGCCATGAGTGCAAGGGATTGGACTAGATGACCTCTCGAGGTCCCTTCTAGTCCCACAATTCTAGGGAAACAATTACTGAACACCTCAGCCCTCTGGGGGTCATAAGTCATTAGCTTTCCTTCAGTGAAAAGTAGACAACCTACACTTTCTTTAAATAAATTAGAAACAAGAGAAAGACTAAAGAACCTCTTTGATGTCCTTTTATGTCCCCTGCTGATACAATTCATTTTCTGCCTTCTCCTTTCTGATTTTGTCCCTACATGCTAGTGCTATTCTTTTGTACTTGCCTTATCAATTTGTCCATGTTTCCACTTCTTGTAGGATTCCTTTTTAATTTTTCAGGTCATTAGAGAGCTCCTGATGGAGCCATATTTGCCTCTTACTATACTTCCTATTAGGGCTGTCAAGCAATTAAAAAAATTAATTGTGATTAGTCACGCTGTTAATAGAATACCATTTATATAAATATTTTTGGATGTTTTCCACATTTTCAAATATATTGATTTCAATTACAACACAGGAATACAAAGTGTACAATGCTCACTTCATTTTTTATTATAAATTTTGCACTGTAAAAATGAAATAGTATTTTTCAATTCACCTAATACAAGTACTGTAGTGCAATCTCTTTATAATGAAAGTTGAACTTACAAATGTAGAGTTATGTACAAAAAATAATCGCATTCAAAAATGAAACAAAACTTTAGAGCCTACAAGTTCACTCAGTCCTACTTCTTGTTCAGCCTATCACTCAAACAAACAAGCTTGTTAACATTTGCAGGAGATAATGCTGCCCACTTCTTGTTTACAATGTCAACTGAAAGTGAGAACAGGCATTTTCATGGCACTGTTGTAGCCAGCTGTCATAAACATACAGCTACAGGTAGCATAAAATCCCTCCTTTACCTGTAAAGGGTTAAGAAGCTCAGATAACCTGGTTGGCACCTGACCAAAAGGACCGATAAGGGGAGAAGATGCTTCCCCCACAGATTTGAAAGTTTTTTGTTTTGTGTTCCTTTGTTCTCTCCGGGTCAGCGAGGAATCAGGGCAGGGAAAATACATACCTGAACTAAGCCTCTAAGATTACAAATTGTAAGTAATAGGAAGAAAATGCGTTAGATTATCTTTTGTTTTAGCTTGTGAATTGTCCCTATGCTGAGGGAGGTTTATTCCAGGTTTTTTTGGTTTTTTTTTCGGTAACTTTAAAGTTTTGCCTAGAGGAGGATCCTCTGTGTTTGGAATCTGATTACCCTGTTAAATTACCTTCCATCCTGATTTTACAGAGGTGCTTCTTTTACTTTTTCTTTATAATAAAGTTCTGCCCACTTTTTTAACCTATTTGGTTGGTATATTATTCTCAAGCCTCCCCAGGAAAGAGGGTGAAGGGGCTTGGGGGGATTTTGGGGGAAAACAGGAATTCCAAGTGGTCCTTTTCCTTAAACCTTTGTCTAACTCACTTGGTGGTGGCAGCAGTACTCATCCAAGGACAAGGAAGGATTTGTGCCTTGGGGAAGTTTTTAACCTAAGTTGGTAGAAATAAGCTTAGGGGGTCTTTCATGAAGGTCCCCACATCTGTACCGCAGAGTTCAGAGTGGGGAGGGAACCCTGACACCAGCGTTGCAAAAGATTTACGTGCCAGATGTGCTAAAGATTCATATGTCCCTTCATGCTTCAACCACCATTCCAGAGGACATGCATCCATGCAGATGATGGGTTCTGCTTGATAATGATCCAAAGGAGTTCAGACCGATGCACGTTCATTTTTGAAATCTGACTCAGATGTCACCAGCAGAAAGTTGATTTTCTTTTTTTGGTGGTTGGGGTTCTGTAGTTTCCGCATTGGAGTGGTGCTCTTTTAAGACTTCTGAAAGCATACTCCACATCCCGTCCTTATCAGATTTTGGAAGGCACTTCAGATTCTTAAATCTTGGGTCGAGTGCTGTAGCTATCTTTAGAAATCTCACATTGGTACCTTCTTTGCGTTTTGTCAAATCTGGAGTGAAAGTGTTCTTAAAACGAATAACATGCTGGGTCATCACCTGAGACTGCTATAACATGAAATATATGGCAGAATGCAGGTAAGACACAGAGAGGAGACATAGAATTCTCCCCCAAGGAGTTGAGTTACAAATTTAATTAAAACATTATTTAACAAGCATCATCAGCATGGAAGCATGTGCTCTGGAATGGAGGCCGAAGCATGAAGGGGCATACGAATGTTTAGCATATCTGGCACATAAATACCTTGCAATGCCACCTACAAAAGTGCCACGCGAGTGTCTGGTCTCACTTTCAGGTGACATTGTAAATAAAAAGCAGGCAGCATTATCTCCCGTAAATGTAAACAAACTTGTTTCTCTTAGCAGTTGGCAGCACAAGAAGTGGGACTGAGTGGACTTGTAGGTTCTAAAGTTTTACATTGTTTTGTTTGAGTGCAATTATGCAACAACAACAAAAATCTACATTTGTAAGTTGCGCTTTCAAGATAAAGAGATTGCATTATGGTACTTGTTGAGGTGAACTGAAAAATATTTCTTTTATCGTTTTACAGTGCAAATATCTGTAATAAAATATAAAGTGAGCACTGTATACTTTGTATTCTGTATTGTAATTGAAATCAATATATTTGAAAATGTAGAAAAACATCCAAAATATTTAATAAATTTCAATTGGTATTCTATTGTTTAACAGTGTGATTAAAATTGCGATTAATTTTTTTTTAGTTAATCGCTTGAGTTAGCTGTGATTAATCGACAGCCCTACTTCCTATCTTCCCTTTGCGCTGGGATAGTTTGAAGCTGCACCTTTAATATAGCCTCGTTGAGAAACTGCCAACCCTCCTAAATTCCTTTATCCCTTAAGATTTTCTTCTCATGGGACCTTACCTACCAGTTCCTCTAGCTTTTAATCTGCTTTTTGATACTGTCGCTGCCTGGAAGTTGTAGTGGTCTAACTAACTTAAGGCTACATTTTTTATGTCACACCACTTCTAGACCACAGACCCAGCCCAGGACGTGATCAGCAATGTGCACTGATCTAGAGATCACATGTTCAAAACCCTCAGTGGATGGAGGATTGAGCCAATGATGCAGTTTCCCAGAACAATGAAGCTTATGTCATCTGCCTTAATCATCTGCTCAGTTCTTTAACCCATCCCAAGAGGCTCTAGCAGTACAACACATCCCACAAGCTTCTAGAAACAGATGTTAACAGTAATTCTCCTGTCCAACATTAGAGTATTATCAATGAGATATCAGATCTTGTTCATTGTCTTTCTGATGGGTCACACCCCTTCAATTGGGACTTCTATATTGATACTATAAACACTGTGCCTTAAATACAGTAGTGGATAGTCAGGTTATTGGCCACAACATGACACTCTTGTACTGCTTCTAGCATTGCATACAATTGCTGCTAATATTGATTGATTGATTAATATAGTAGAAGGGACCATTATAGCAACCTAATCTGACCTCCCATATAAGATTGGGTGAAATTCTGTAGCCTGTGATTTCTGCAACTGGTACAGTAGCTCAAGAGAGTGTTTGGGTATATCTTGTAGAAAGATATTCAATCTTGATTTAAAGTCTTCAAGTGACTGTGAATCCATCCCTTCGTAAGCTGTTTCAAAGGTTAATTACCCTCATTGTTAAAAGCAGACAAGTCCAAATTGGAAATAAGGTGCCTAACTTCAGCTTCCAGCCAATGGATCTTGTTTTGGATGTCCAGCTACATTAATAAGTCTTCCAGTTTCTGAAACATTCTCCCATGTAGGTACTTAAAAGACAGAGGTCAAATCACCTCTTGCTTTTAGTTTTATCTGGGAGATGGTTAAACTAGAATCCATTCCACAAGCTTCTAATCCAGATGTGTGAAAATTGTAAGAATGGCAAGCTTCCCACCAACACAAAAATTGACTCTAGGATACAGAGGAAAAAAACCCAGAAAGTTTTATCCCTTTGCACCTACTGTAGACACTCCCAAGAATCAGTGCTAAAGGGAAGCTAGAGGGGGTTAGAGTACAGAAATCTGTGAAGAAGCTTACTTGTTGCTTTGAAGCATGGCAACTCCTTGAAATAAGTATTTTTTAAAGTCAGGACAGCTTTATGGTTCCATATATAGTATAAGATATGTTCTAGTGGAGACAAAGGAAAACTAAAGCATAGGCCCTTTATGTATTACCAGAGATTATCTGTCACATCTTTAGGTATTTCAAGATGTATCTCTACCTTAAATTCCCTCTCTAATGCAAAAACTGCAGCGGTAGAGAGAAAAGTCTATGGAAGCAAAAGCATGCAACTACGTTGCACTTGAAGCTAATACACAACAGCAAATCTGTTACGTTTTTATGTTAAATCACTTCCGGACTCTGAACCAATACTTTATTTATAACAATTATCAAAATCAAAGCACTTAATACAACAGATACATGCCGATAATCACCCATGTGAGAAGAGGGCCTTCAAGGCTGGACCAGCTAGTTAATACAAATAGAAGAGACAAAGGAAATTAGATGAACTAGAGTTCAGAAAGGGGCAAGAATGCAATATACAAGGAGTAGACTAAAGAAACACCATGGTAGCATCCACCTCAAAGACCTCTCTCTTCTACAGCACCTTAAAGGAATGGAAGAATTTTTTTAGAGGCCATCCTACACACCTGAATATGTGAAGATCAAGGAAGGAAACAAGGACTAGAGAAGAATGTAATCACAAGCAGCAGCACAAAATTTCTACTGAAGTCAAAATCTCTATACAGTTTTCTTATAGCATTAGTAAGTCCCAATTTTAAGGGCAATATACTACAAACATGTACCTATCATATTTGTCTTCCAAATATCCTTCATGAAGATTACCAACCTCTTACATCAGTAACATCTTACCAGTTCATTGCTGGAAGAACATCCAGAGTATTCATTCTTCTACTGATACAGTTTCAATCAAGTATAGTACGGCTAAGGAAGGTTTATAAAGTTGATAATCACTAACATACTTCAGAACACACCATTTACACTCATTCATACACCAAGGAACATGGCAAACCAGCAAGTCTTTTGCATAGTCATGTGTAAAATTAGATCTCTGTTGTGCAAACTAACACTAATATTTTCATTCACAGGGCATTCAGTACTTAATTAACATTTATACTGACTCTCAAGCTATTTGCAAACACAATAGAGAGGATCTGATATTTCTCTGACTAAATACTGTACTAGATATAGTGTTGTGTTCTTACTCCCTTCCAATCACGTGTATTTTTTACATGAAAAACATACTACCGTCTCCCTTTTGCAAGGGGAACTCTTAGTAAGACACTGCATGATGTGGTCAATACTGCAAGTACGGTTCCAGTGTGACAAATTATTTCAATTTGCACAATTTTGCCATTGGAAGCAAAATCAGTTTGATTAAAAGGCTAGGTTCTTGAGGTACATTGTAGGGTGAGCCCCTGCTGGTACCTTAGTTTTGAGTCCAACCCTCCCTCCATCCACTACCTACAGTTTATATCAAGTTTAATGAAATTTCCCTGCCTTTATAAAGAATTTATTTATTAGCCAATATAGGGTTTCTTTTTATCAAATCTCAGTGCAAACACCAGTTTACACACTTAGCAGCATCTACACAAGCAACTACTACAAGCAGCTATCAAGAATATGGTAATTCTGCTATATACTCCACTCTCTTCTTTTGAAATCAAGCTTTAAAGGTTATAGTTATGATCCCAATGCTAGTTGCCTTAGATATAGCATTACAAGAGGGAGAAGCCTTTTTACAAAGGCAAATTTATCTTAGCCAGAGCCATCGCTACGGTATGGCGAATCGGGGCAACCGCCCTGGGCCCCGGGCTTTGGGGTGCCCCCGTGGGCCGAGAGGTGAGGCGGGAGGACGAGCTGAGTGAGGAGGCGAACAGCAGACGGGCAAGGCGGAGCCCCCCTACCAGAACCTCCCCCTAGCGCCTCCTGCCCGCCGGTGGGCCCTGACAATCAGCACCTCCCCATCCCTCCCAGTGCCTACCACCAGCCACCGTTCAGCTGTTTCGCGGCATCAGGAGGCACTGGGGGGTGGAGGGGAGGGCGCAGCATGCTCAGGGGAGGAGGTGGAACTGGGTGAGAAAGAGGCAGGGCAGGGCCTTGGGGGGGGGAAGGGGTGCAGTGGAGGTGGGGCCTGGGGGAGCCAGTGGAGAGCACCCCTTGGCAGATAGGCACCGAGTTTCTAATGTCCTGGGCCCCGCACCTCCCTAGGGATGACCCTGCTCTTAGCAGTAACTCACCAAAACACCAGGGGTCTCATTATTTTGCTCAAATAATGTCAGCTTCCAAATGAGCCACTAACAGCACAAGTTAAAAGGATCTGTTTTTTTACATATTTTCTCTGAGAATCAGGCTATTTCCATGGCCACTATTTTACCTCATCATCCTACCTAAATATAAAATAAAATCGAGACAATCATGAAACCGACTTGGCACGTTCAAAATGTCACCATTCAATCACATTGTTTGTCATGATCTCCCATCCTTCATTTGTATACTGTAATATAGGAAGGATTCAGTTCTTTGGGGAAGGCCTTGTCTTAGTACTTGCCTTCAAAGCACTTAGCATACTGTTGGTGCTATGTAAATTAGCATAATGTCTAACCAGATCAGACTACAAAAAGAAAGCTATTAATACTTGGGTGTAGAGGTGATCAATATATTTCTTGATATAGTCATATACAGAGGCAATATAATACTGCACAAATGCTGACTGAGCAATACTAACTTTTAAAACTTCAACAGTAACATATCAGAATCAATATTATTTGATAGTCAAGTAGGCAACTACCAAATCTCTCTTTTGCACCCCTAAGCATCCTTTTTTAATGGGAACAGAAAGTCAGAAAGTAGAAATTATACCTTGTTTCCTTAGAACAAAAGTACCCATAGCTTGTCCATTCTCACTCATTAGCAGGCAGGATTTCTTGATCGCTTTTATAGAACTACAGAATGTAGAACAGTTCATTATTGAGTTCATATATGGTTGTTCTACCTGAACCTTTGAATAAAGGTTTGAATGTAATATAATGAAAAATAAATTGCTTAAACAAGTTTTACACACATGCTCCAAAAGGCTCTGTGTCTTAAGCCATAAGCCTATGAAAAATTTCAGCTTGGAAGGAATTTTTGGAGAGATTTGAGATTGATGCTGTAGTTTGGTAGTGAGCACTCTCTGTTAATACACCAATACAACTCCCCCCCCGCCCGAATTTTTTTTTTTTTTTTTAAATGTTACAACATGTAAAACATTATATATATATATAAAGAAACTGCAAGCAGACAGAAGGCATTTTGCCACTGTTTTTTCCCTATGAATTTTTTTGCTCTCTTTCTTTCTCTCTTATTTTATTTTCTTTTTTTGGGGGGTGCGGGTACGATTAAATAAGCAGTAAGTGTTAAACCTCTCAGTAATTGCAAAGAACTGTCTGGACACTGATTTACTATTGATTCTACTTCTGAAATAAGACATGCATGTTACGCCTGAATTAAGACAGCAGCAATGTTTACAGTAGGAGGTAAGAGTAAGATTCCCAGCTTGTGTTAGACATATCTCCTCAAACCATCTCCTCACACCTGAACACTGTGGATACATACTAACCAAGACTAGCCCAAGCTGCCACTCACCACTGCCTATGCTACCATGGCTACTCTACTATTTTTAGCCCACTAGCTGTCCTCAAGCTAGTACAAGTATATGTAATGTGAGTGGGGAATCTCCCCTTAGCTCCTAGCATAGAAATAGCCTTTAAGACACTATCAGGTAGGTTAGGGCCAAAAATAGGTTTTGTAAAAACTTCTTAAACACAACCCATATTTAAAATGTGTTTCATTAAAACAGTTTGCCTGGATTTAAACATGCATTCTGCACTATTTGAAACCTCAACACTGCCCAAGTGTGCTAGTGCATAAAAACAGAAAGTGAAACTGATTACACAGACATTTAAATTAACCAGTTTAATTTTGCTACCCAAGCTGAATTGCATACAGTAAACAAACAGCAAGTATTAGGGGGAAAAGGATTAACATTTTCCAATGTTAACAGTCAATTTAGTAACAGGAAACAAAATTTGTTTTAAGCTTATGTCCATGTAAAGCTTTTTATTATTATTAAAGGCTTAAAAATAATTTTATAAAATAATGGAAATTAAATTTAGTCTTCACAACAGTGTTACAAAAAAAATATACAGATGCATCTTTTGATAAGATAACAAAATAGTACAACACATGCAGAGGACAATAGTCATCACAAACATAGTTCAATGGCTTGTTTTTTCCTTTTGCAATAACCACCACACAAGTTTTCTCCAAAACCCTAAAAGATGGTCATCTAAGCTTTTGTTTTCCATCTCCACACATTTACTTCCCTGAAGGACACAGCCACCATAATCATGATCACACACACTTTTTAATCTTGTCCAAATAAATGTCCAAAAAATAAAAAAGTTAAGCTAGAGTTTAAGTGTTCAAATTTCTTCCACTATTGGGTCAGACATTAAAAACATTTATTGGTTTGCTTTCCATTCTTCCTTCAGATCTATGGGACCAGGAGTGGGTTGAAATCATGTAACAACATCTTATAGACAATCTAATATATAAACTCCTATAGGACACAGCTAGAGCCTTTCAACTAATAAACTATAAAAAAAACTCTTGGTGATGATCACTGTCTATTAAAAAAAGTGTTTTAATCATGCAATTAAAGGCTATTGTAAGGTTAAAAGTCAGTTTTTAAAAATACAGAACTTACAAGATCTTAAATTAAAATTGAAAACTTTAAATTTGATTTGTGATTTTCACCACAAATGCTATTTGAAGTACAAAAAGTAAACTGTCAATTTGAGTATAGTGCCTCTTTTTTAAAATATTCCTTTACATACCAAAAAAACATGCTGAAGTCTTGGGGAGGTAGGAAAAATTCTTTTATTTGAGATAGTAGTAGTGTAGGCTGCAAGACTCAGGCAATGGCCACTGCATTTAGAAGTGTCTTGTTTACATGAAAAAAAGTGCTACTGGACATCTTAAAGAGGCAGTAACTAAATGAACCTTGGCTGGTGTTTTGTTTTGTTTGTAGGTGCCATAAGCATATAAATACGTTTGCACTGCGTGAGCAAAGAATTCTCACCAGAACAGACCAATGCTGTGGACCCGATTTGCAATAAATACACATGGAGGGAGCTTTATGATGGGTTGTTATTGTTGGTTGTTTTTTGGGGGGGGAGGGTGGAGGCGGGGCTGTTGGACCAGTAGCAACCCTGAGCTGGGATTCTCTAGCAGCAGGAAGTTTCTATGGGGCCGGGGAGCATGCGCCTTGAGGCTCCTCGGACTCTATGTGGCAAGAGTGCACAAGTAACCACCACACCAATAATAGACAGAGAACAAGAGCAACAAGCACCTATCCCTTCGGTATCTGTGCATCTCTCCTTCCCCCCGGCTCTTCTCTTGCCCGGCCCTTCCCCCGCCATCACCTCACACATCAGGGACTAGGGGAGTCCGGCATCCTAAACATGTCAACATCCCATTCCCTGCAGCCTCCTGGAGGGAGGGAGGGACGGGGGGAGACACGACCAGCGTGAGTGAGGAGCAGCTTGAAAGAAGACAGAGGAGCTTGTAACCCTTCCCTCCGCCGGTCCAGGTGGGGGGCGGGACACGCTTAGCCCCCAACCCAATGGGAAGTGGGGTAAGATGAATATTACACACAGACGGGGGGGGGGGCGGCAACATCTGCACCGGGGGGGGGGGGGTCTGGTCTCTCCTCTCCCTCACACAGAGCCCGGAGGGGCAGCAGCGCCCCCTGTTCTGGGGGGGGCACGGGGAAGGGGCTCCCAGCCCCCACAGGGCCCAGGGGGAGGGGGCAGGCGCCGGAATGAGGAAGCTGTCCCCTCACAGACTCCTCCGGTGGGGCTGGGGAAAGAAACCTCCCGCCCCAGCAGCTGCTCCCCCTGGACCCGGGGAGTGAGGGGGGGGGGTAAGGACACAGCAGAAGTCTCCCCTCCCCCCCAGCTTCACTCCGGGGAAGCCAGGCTCCTCCTTCCCCTCGGTGCGCTCCTCCCCCGGGGCCGCGGACGGGGGGGGATAGCCCCAGCCCCCCCGCCGGTCTGTGAGGGAGGGGGCGTCCGGGCCGCTTACCCTGGTCCCCGGGCTCCTGCGGCGGCTGCAGGACGCGCTCCAGCTCGGGGAAGGGCAGCTCGGGCAGGTCCAGCAGCGCCCCGTAGCGCTCCAGGAAGGAGCAGACCACGGCGAAGTTCGGCCACGAGCCGGGGCAGCACGGGGGCGGGGGAGGCGGAGATGGAGCCGTAGGAGCCGCCACCGCCGCCATCTTGGACCTGAGGATGGAGAAGGAGACGGGGAGGGAAGAGAGGGGGGCGCTGGCGAGCCGCGCTTGGAGGACCCCGCTCCCCGGCGCCAGTATCCCACAATGCAACAGCGGAGCGCCGGCCAGAACGGCCCTACTCGACTATTCCCCCGCCTGCCTCGTGTGACACGGGAACGAAAACAAGGCGGGGGAAGGAGGGAGGGCGGCGACGGAGTCTGGGGCAGCCAATCAGATCGAGAAGGAGGAGTCCGCTCCTGTTAGTCTCGGAGCGCGGGATGGGGCGAGGCAACAGCGCGGGGGGCGTGGCCTGTGTCGGGGCGCTAGCCAATGAGCGGGGGAGGGGCGTGTCCCGCCCCGGGCAGAGAGGCCACTGTAGCTCTCCCGACAGGAGGGGGCGAGCGGAGGTGGGCCTGCAGCGTGAGTGGGGGGCGCTGGCGGGGGGTTCCCCAGGGGGCGTGGCCAGGCTGGCTGAGGGGACAGTAAACTCCCCCCCGGAGGCTGGGGGGGGGGTAAGGACAGGCCCCTTGGAGCAGGGGTGCGTGCCCCTGTCTCAGGCGCGGCCAGAGGTGAACGGGCTGCCCTGGGACGGGGAGGGGTGAATAGGAGCCTGCCTCCCGGGAGCGGTCGGTTAAACGTCCTGCGCGTGCCTCTGGAGGGCGTGGGGGAACTGGCGTGTTCGCGGGGGGGGGGGGGGGGACTCTTCTCTTCTCTTCCCCAGGCAGGGTGGAGGATAAATGGGGTGTCCAGGGGGGGCTGGACTGGGGAGGGGTAAATGAGGTTTCCATGAGGGAGCTGGCATGTGAGGGGTAAATGGAGTTTCCACGGGGGGGGCTGTAGTGGGGGGGGAATAGATGGGGTTTCCTTTGGGTATCAAAGGTAGCTTTTCCCCATCAGGAGAAGCCAACTGTCACAGAATCTGCCAGTGCCAACGTTCCATCCTGTTGCCAACATTCCGTCCTGTCTCCTGTTACAGAGACGTCACCCTAAACATCTTGCTTGCTGCGAGCCTGATTCTGCCATCCTCATGCTAGGGAGAGTTTTACTCAGCGGGTGGGGCTACAAGCAGAGTAAGATATGATGAGAAGGAAGGATAGTCCAGTGATTATAAATAAGGCTACATTTTAGTCATGGCCATTTTTAGTAAAAGTCACAGACAGGTCATGGGCAGTAAACAAAAATGCATGGCCCATGACCTGTTCCTGACTTTTATTTAAAATATCCATGGCTAAAACTTGGGGTGGGAGCTGCCCGAGATCCCCACTGGTGCTGAAGAGGGGGCAGGTGGCAGCTTGCAGCCCGGGACCCCTGCTGGTGCTGGGGGTGGGTAGGCAGGCAGCAGCACTGGTGCAGGGGGGCATGGGGTTGGCGGGCGGGCAGGCTGAATACCAGCCTCGGTGCCTCCCCCTTTCTCCCCCAGCAGCAGCAGACTTAGTTTGCGTGCGGCAGGAGCACGGGATGGGTTGAGGCGGGCTCTGGGCAGCGTTTACCTGGGTGGAAGGCTCCCTAGAAGTAGCAACATCCCCCTCACTCAGCTCCATCCTAGGCAGAGGTATGGTCAGGCAGCTCTACACACTGCCTCCACCTGTAGGCACCGCCCCCACAACTCCCATTGGCCGCAGTTCCCAGCCAAAGAGAGCTGCAAAGTCCATGCTCTGGGTGGAGGTAGTGTGCAGAGCTGCCTGTCCCCACCTCCACCTAGCAGCTGAGTGAGGAGGATGTCACTGCTTCCGGGAAGCCCCCCAGGTAAGTGCCACCCAGAGCCTTCCTCACACCATCCCATGCCCCAACCCCTCCCCATTGCACACCCAAACTCTGCTGCTGTGGGCATGGTGGCCCGAGACTGCCCCAGCAGTGACATGTGCGCCTGGTACATTGGCTGCCTGAGCTGCCCCTGAGCCAGGCGCACCGGCACTGCAGAAGTCACGGAGGTCACAGAATCTGTGACTTCAGTGACAAACTTGGGCAGCCTTAATTATAGGTATGTTAGTTAGATAGTTATTGTACATAAAGGTGGCAGAATCTACTGTTGGTTAAACAGCAGTAGAAAGAGGAATGTATGTTCCTTTTGCTTTAGCAATTTATCATAGCTGTTTGAATGCACCTATAATGGGCAGTTGGCTAATTCCCCATAAACTAGGCTCTTGTTCTGGGTGCTGACATTCAGATACACTGCTTAGGATGCAGTAAGAAGGGACAGGTTTCAGAGTGGCAGCCGTGTTAGTCTGTATCCATAAAAAGAACAGAAGAACTTGTGGCACCTTAGAGACTAACAAATTTATCTGAGCATAAGCTTTTGTGGGCTACAGCCCACTTCATCAGATGCATAGAATGGAACATACAGTAAGAAGATATATATACATACAGAGAACATAAAAAGTGGAAGTAGCCATACCAAGTGTAAGATGCTAATTAATTAAGATGAGCTATTAGCAGGAGGGAAAAAAAACTTTTCCAGTGATAATCAAGATAGCCCATTTTAGACAGTTGACAAGAAGGTGTGAGGATACTTAACATGGGGAAATAGATTCAATATGTGTAATGACCCAGCCACTCCCAGTCTCTATTCAAACCCAAGTTAATGGTATCTAGTTTGCATATTAATTCAAGCTCAGCACTTTCTTGTTGGAGTCTGTTTTTGAAGCTTTTCTGTTGCAAAATTGCCACTTTTAAGTCTGTTACTGAGTGGCCAGGGAGGTTGAAGTGTTCTCTTACTGGTTTTTGAACGTTATGATTCCTGATGTCAGATTGGTGTCCATTTATTCTTTTGCGTAGAGACTGTCCGGTTTGGCCAATGTACATGGCAGAGGGGCATTGCTGGCACATGATGGCATATATCACATTGGTAGATGTGCAGGTGAACGAGCCCCTGACGGCATGGCTAATGTGATTAGGTTCTATGACGGTGTCATTTGAATAAATATGTGGACAGAGTTGGCTTTGTTGCAAGGATAGGTTCCTGGGTTAGTGTTTTTGTTGTGTGGGTGCTGGTGAGTATTTGGACAGTTTTCTCCCAGATGGCCCCCTGGGGACATAGGTCCTTGATCAGTAGTACTACTAAGATTCAGCTTGCTAAATACCAAATGCGTGATTGTCCTAAAATTAGGACACACCATCAAATGTTGGAGGAAGGAGGCAGAAATTAGTCCCATGTATCATTCCTGTGTTTTATCCTCCCCATAAGGGCTCTGTGTTTCTGTTCTCAATTCTCCCATTTCCCCCATCCCTCCCTCCCCACTCCATACTCTCCTCCCAGTTCTTTGTCCTTCACTTCTTTTTACCATTCTCAGCTTTGTGTCTTCTGTCATGGTCCCCTTATGCCTGGAGCAATCTGCTCACTAGTTTACTTTCCCCAGATTAAACAATGAAGCTAAACTAATCATTTCCTAAATCAGAACTTTTTGATTCTTAAACCCTAAATCTGCCTCCTCTTCTGATCCCCTTCTCTTCTATAATTTAACCCTGCCCCTCCTCTTGTTCCCTATATAACTGTCCAACCATTGTTTTTTAGTTATAAACCTCCCATAACCCTGACTCTAACAGCTGCACCATCTCTACTGTTCCCCTTTTCCAAGTGCATAAAAAAGTCACCTTATCTCGCCTATCTATCCACCCGTCTCTCAGCAGTCTTGAGGAAAATTATTGTCCTCTGTTCAGAGCATACTAACTGCTCTCCTCCATAGTGAGAATTCTTTGATGGTGACTGACTCCTTTGTTCTCAGGCCAGGCTTGGATTTTTATGAACCACTTTGCTCTCCTTTACCATCTCAATACACAGTTATCTCTGATCCCCTCCTGCCATACCTACCTTTCTGATCATTCTGCCTCTTGGTACTCTGCACCAAGGTCTAACTCCACTGGGAGTTCAGTGCCTAGGTGCTTTTGAAAATCACATTTGGCATCTATCTGCATATTTAGCTGCCTAAGTAACTTTAAAGATCTGGTCCCACACCTCTTCTTTGGAGTTCCACTAGGTTTAATTCCTGGCCCTCTGCTGTTTTCTTTCTATTTTCTTCTTGTGTGAACTTCTGTCAGACTTTAAATGTACTTGCCACTATTATGCTGATGTTACCAACTGTTCACATCCTCTGATATTTCTAATGATTTCTGCCTGTTTTGATCACGTAGAACGTGGTTTCATCTTAACCTACTTTCTCAATGTCTCAAAGATAGCGAAAGGGCAAGAAAAGCATCCTCACACACAACTCCATTTTCCCCCTTGATTTATGTCTCCTGCCAAAACCTCTTATATTGCCTCCACACAGTCTGTAACCTAGGCATCATCCTTGATTTTAAGTCTCTGTCTTCCCCTATTGCCTATGTTTGCAAATCTACCTAACTTAATCAGCTCCCTAACACTGCCCTGTTATGCATGTCATGGCTGGAATCTTCATCCATTCCTCCACTAACTTGCCTTGACAGTTGCAATTCTTAGGAAAATAGGAATTGCTATAGCAGATCAGAAGGGGGCCTGGTATCCTGTCTCTGACCTTAGATAGTACCTCATGTTTCAAAAGAACATACAGGGCAACCCATAGTGGACAGTTAAGGGATAACGCCCAAAATAATGGAGACTTTTATTCCTTCTAAAAATAATTGTTTTTAAATGCAACTTTTAGATGCCCTCCTGAATTCTATTAAGCAGTTTACCTCAATGATATCTTGTGGCAATAAATTCCATAGACGAATTATTCCCAATATATACATATTTCCTTTAACTAGTTTTAAGTTTTGTCTTTCAAATTCAGTAAATGCCTCCTTTATTCTTATGTTATTGGAAAGGCAAATAGGAGTTCCTGATGTACATTCTCTATCCCATTCATGTTATGTCCTGTGTCTGTTATACAGACCCAGTTATTTCAACCTCTCTTCCTATGGAAAGTTTTTCATACCCCTCTTTAGATATAGTTCTAATCATTTGTTATCTAACTCCCTTCTGTATAATCTCGAGCTATTGTAACTCCATAATACTTGCGCTACATTGATGACATCTTCATCATCTGGACCCATGGAAAAGAAGCCCTTGAGGAATTCCACCATGATTTCAATAATTTCCATTCCACCATCAACCTCAGCCTAGATCAATCCACACAAGCGGTCCATTTCCTGGACACTACTGTGCTAATAAGCGATGGTCACATAAATACCACCCTATACCGGAAACCTACGGACCGCTACACTTACCTACATGCCTCCAGCTTCCATCCAGGACACACCACATGATTCATTGTCTACAGCCAAGCTCTAAGATATAACCGCATTTGCTCCAATCCCTCAGATAGAGACAAGCACCTACAAGATCTCTATCAAGCATTCTTAAAACTACACTACCCACCTGCTGAAGTGAAAAAACAGATTGACAGAGCCAGACGAGTACCCAGAAGTCACCTCCTACAAGACAGGCCCAACAAAGAAAATAACAGAACACCACTAGCTGTCACCTTCAGCCCCCAACTAAAACCTCTCCAGCGCATCATCAGAGATCTACAACCTATCCTGAAAGATGATCCTTTACTCTCACAGATCTTGGGAGACAGACCTGTCCTCGCTTACAGACAACCCCCAACCTAAAGCAAATACTCACCAGCAACCACACATCACTGAACAAAACTACTGACCCAGGAACCTATCCTTGTAACAAAGCCTGATGCCAACTCTGTCCATATATCTATTCAAGTGACATCATCATAGGACCATCACATCAGCCATACCATCAGGGGCTCGTTCACCTGCACATCTACCAATGTGATATATGCCATCATGTGCCAGCAATGCCCCTCTGCCGTGTACATTGGCCAAACCGGACAGTCTCCATGCAAAAGAATTAATGGACACAAATCTGACATCAGGAATCATAATACTCAAAAAACAGTGGGAGAACACTTTAACCTGTCTGGCCATTCAATGTCAGACCTGTGGGTGGCTATCTTACAACAGAAAAACTTCAAAACCAGACTCCAACGAGAGATTGCTGAGCTGGAATTGATATGCAAACTAGACACAATCAACTCAGGATTGAATAAGGACTGGGAATGGCTGAGCCATTACAAACATTGAATCTATCTCCCCTTGTAAGTATTCTCACACTTCTTATCAAACTGTCTGTACTGGGCTATCTTGATTATCACTTCAAAAGTTTTTTTTCTCTTACTTAATTGGCCTCTCAGAGTTGGTAAGACAACTCCCACCTGTTCATGCTGTGTGTGTGTGTGTGTGTGTGTGTGTCCTCAATATTTATTCCACTCTATATGCATCCGAAGAAGTGGGCTGTAGTCCACGAAAGCTTATGCTCCAATAAATTTGTTAGTCTCTAAGGTGCCACAAGTACTCCTGTTCTTTTTGCGGATACAGACTAACACGGCTGCTACTCTGAAATCCATAATACTTGTTTCTTAGTAAACCGTCACAAATATTTCATGCAGAAACTCTCCTGTTCAGAGCTAACTTCTACATGTTCTGCTCTTTGGTCTGAGTGGGTGAACAGAGGAGAGTGACTGATCTCCTTTGTCTTGAGACTTGCCCTTGTTCTTCCTTTTTCCTTCTGTTGCTGCCTCGCTTCACATACCTCTCAGAAATGAAGATTTGAGTCTCCACGTGAAGGGAAATTGGCTCCATGGCATTGATTGCAGACATGTACTGAGAGAACCGAAAGAACACAAAGCTGGTAGAGCTGTAGTCTTGCGCAGGGGACATCCCCTGCGCACAAGGTTATCAGGCACTTTGTCCTTAGCTTCGGAAGGAGGCAACAAAAAAAGTTGTCCTATTATCGTGCTATAAGCATAAGTGCTGAGGCAGTCTAAAGCCTTTGCTGAGTCCCAAGTAGTAGTGCTGTTTGTTCTTGATGTGACATTTGAGGCAGCAAACTCAAATTCATTCTTGGCAGTCAAAGAAGAGTATCTACTGTCTGTCTGGTACCATAGTTCCCCTTGGCGTGTGTAAGGGGGGGAGAGGGGTTGCATTGCAAGGTTACTGTAATGTTATTTGAGCCTTTGTGCAAATGTTAGCAGGTTTTTCCTTAAGATTTTCCAAGAGGACTGAAAATCTGTTAATCCAGAGATTGCTCTTTTGTGAGGACTCTCTCATTAATCAGCAATACCAGGCCTCCTTGCTGTTGAATTTGAACAATTTAACACAACTTCAGGATGGGAAAATATTTCTCTGAGTGGAAATCTGGATAGACTGGAGAAGAGAATGTAGTTTAAGTGTATGGTTGAATTCCATACATTTAATTAAAGGGCCTTTTTACTGTTTACCTTATAAAGAGAGTCCACTCTTCACATCAGTTGGAATAGAATGAACAGAGCTCTCTTCAGTGCAGAGATAGCATTTCAATAGAAAACTGGTTGTTTTCAGCCCACTCCACTCAGGAACTGGAAGGACAGAAAGACAACTCTCTAGGATGGTGGTCTAACATCTATCAAGCCGATCTAAAGCATTTCTGTAGTACCTGCCACCCTATCAGCTGTGTGATGAGCTGAGATCTAGTGGAAGACTATCAGAGATCCATCTCTGGTGCTGTAAAATCAGCATGGCTTCCCCCCGGTGCCCTTCCTGGTTTTGTGGGAAAGGGATCATTTTGTTCCTTTCTTGTTTCTTCACTGTCCCTGATCACTGCCTAGATCAGACTGTGATCATAGAATATCAGGGTAGGAAGGGACCTCAGGAGGTCATTTAGTCTAACCTCCTGCTCAAAGCAGGACCAATTACCAACTATATCATCCCAGCCAGGGCTTTGTCAAGTCTGACCTTAAAAACCTCTAAGGAAGGAGATTCCACCACCTCCCTAGGTAACCTATTCCAGTGCTTCACCACCCTCCTAGTGAAAAAGTTTTTCCTAATATCCAACCTAAACTTCCCCCACTGCAATTTGAGACCATTACTCCTTGTTCTGTCATCTGCTACCACTGAACAGTCTAGATCCATCCTCTTTGGAACCCCCTTTCAGGTAGCTGAAAGCAGCTATCAAATCCCCCCTCATTCTTCTCTTCTGCAGACTAAACAATCCCAGTTCCCTCAGCCTCTCCTCATAAGTCATGTGCTCCAGCACCCTAATTATTTTTATTGCCCTCTGCTAGACTCTTTCCAATTTTTCCACATCCTTCTTGTAGTGTGGGGCCCAAAACTGGACACGATACTCCAGATGAGGCCTCACCAATGATGAATAGAGAGGAATGATCACGTCCCTTGATCTGCTAGCAATGCCCCTACTTATACAGCCCAAAATGCCGTTAGCCTTCTTGGCAACAAGGGCACAGTGTTGACTCATATCCAGCTTCTCATCCACTGTAACCCCTAGGTCCTTTTCTGCAGAACTGCTGTCTAGTCATTTGGTCCCTAGTCTGTAGCAGTGCATGGGACTCTTCCGTCCTAAGTGTAGGACTCTGCACTTGTCCTTGTTGAACCTCATCAGATTTCTTTTGGCCCAATCCTCTAATTTGTCTAGGTCCCTCACTGTGACGGGTTGGATCACAGAAACCCCCTTGGGAGCTGCCACCCAATGTGCAAAGACTACCCCTGCTTCTGTTTTCCCTGCCAGCTCAGGACTCCAGCACCCTGTCTTGCTGAGCCAGACACTCCCGTCTGGCTCCAGACACAGACCCAGGGTCTGAATCACTTGTCCCAAAGCTGCAAGTTTACCTGAAAACAGCTCGCAGTAGCGTGCTTGTCTTTAGCACTCAGATGCCCAACTCCCAATGGGGTCTAAACCCAGATAAATCCGTTTTACCCTGCATAAAGTTATGCATAAAGTTTATGCAGGGCAAACTCATAAGTTGTTCGCCCTCTATAACACTGATAGAGAGATATGCACAGTTGTTTGCTCCCCCAGGTATTAATACATACTCTGAGTGAATTACTAAATAGAAAGTGATTTTATTAAATACAGACAGTAGGATTTAAGTGGTTCAAAGTAGTAACAGACAGAACAAAGTAAGTCACAAGCAAAATAAAATAAAATGCGCAAATCTATGTCTAATCAAACTAAATACAGATAATCTCACCCTCAGAGATGTTTCAGTAAGTTTTTCTCAGACTGGACACCTTCCAGGCCTGGGCACAATTCTTTCCCCTGGTACAGCTCTTGTTGCAGCTCAGGTGGTAGCTAGGGGATTCTTCATGATGGCTTCTCTCCCTCTCTCTTCTCTTCCCCCCTTTATATATCTTTTGCATAAGGCGGGAACTCTTTGTCTCTCTGGGTTTCCACCCCCCCTCACTGGAAAAGCACCAGGTTAAAGATGGATTCCAGTTCAGGTGACATGATCACATGTCACTGCAAGACTTCATTACGCACTTGCCAGCACACACATATACAGGAAGACTCACAGGTAAATACAGCCATCTGCAGACAATGGGAGTCATCAAGATTCCAAACCATCATTAATGGTCCACACTTTACACAATTACAATAGGTCCTCAGAGTTACATTTTATATTTCTAGTTTTAGATACAAGAGTGGTACATTTATACAAATCAGATGATCATACTCAATAGATTATAAGCTTTGTAATGATACCTTACAAGAGACCTTTTGCATGAAGCATATCCCAGTTACGTTACATTCACTTATTACCGTATTTTCTCTAAAACCAGCTCAGTTACATTATATTGACTTATTATCAAGTTTTTATAAAACCATATAGACTGCACAACGTCACACCTCTGAATCCTATCCCTACCCTCCAGCATATCTACCACTCCTCCCAGTTTAGTGTCATCTGCAAACTTGCTGAGAGTGCAGTCCACGCCATCCTCCAGATGGGTGCATTAGAAATGCCTAAAGTAGACTGACAAAGGAATGGTGTAATAGCTTTCAGCCATCCATTCTCTGCACAATGACACCACTCACAAGCAGGGAAAAAGGGAGGGTGGAAGAAATAATCCAGTACATAAACATTCTTAAAAGTGAGTTCTTTGTATAGCATACAGCTGTCTTTCCTTGTTCTACTGAATACATTTGAACCTTACTTCAAAGCTAACAAGGCAAATATCTTGCATTTTACCCTCCTCCTCCTGCCCATCTTAGACACCATAACCATCTAGCTAAGTGTTGATATTACCATAGTATCCGAGCATCACCCAATAATTTATGGATTTATCTTTGCAAAACCCCAGTGAGATAGAGAAGTAATATCATCCCTGTTTTACGGATGGGGATCTGAGCCACCAAGAGGTTAAATGTCCTGCCTGAGGTCCTACATGAAGCCTTTGCCAGAGCTGAGAACTGAACACACATCTCCTGAGCCCCAATCCAGTGCTTTAACTACAAGACTGTCCCTCCTTCCTTAGCAGTCCTTGTGAGTAACATCTGTATTTACTTACATTCCAAGCTCCTCAGGGCATGAACACTTATTTTTCTGATAAGCGCCATACATGTTATGGTGCTATGTAGATAATGTTGTTTATTTCAGACCTTTTCAATTTGGCAATGTCTTCCCCTGAAATCGCTTCCCTTTCATGGGGTCAGATGAAGGTGAAAGGTTGTTCTACAACTTATAAGGACTGCAAAGTGTGGCCAGGAGGGAGCCGAACCTGGGATTGGAGAGAAACAGGGACAAATGTAAGTACATTGTTTAGTATATTTTAAAGTGGGGGGCTAAGAGAGCTTTCTTGGGAACAGTTACTGCTGTATTTGCCAGTAGTGGGAGCTAAGAAATGTGGCATCCAGAACTGGACACAATACTCCAGTTGAGGCCCAATCAGCGTGGAGTAGAGCATGGAGAATTACTTCTCATATCGTGCTTACAACACCCCTACTAATACATCCCAGAATGGTGTTTGGTGGGGGGTGTGTGTGTGTGTGTGTGTGTGTTGTTTTTTTTTGTTTTGTTTTTTTGCAACAGTGTTACACTGTTGACTCGTATTTAGCTTGTGCTCCACTGTGACCCCCAGATCCCTTTCTGCAGTACTCCTTCCTAGGCAGTCATTTCCCATTTTGTATGTATACAACTCATTGCTTCTTCCTAATTGGAGGACTGTGTATTTGTCTTTGTTGAATTTAATCCTGTTTACTTCAGACCATTTCTGCAGTTTGTCCAGGTCATTTTGAATTTTAATCCTATCCTCCAAAGCATTCACAACACTTCCCAGCTTGGTATCGTCCGCAAACTTTATAAGTGTACTCTCTATGCCATTATCTAAATCATTGATGAAGATATTGAACAGAACTAAACCCAGAACTGATCCCTATGGGTCCACACTCGATAAGCCCTTCCAGCTTGATTGAACCACTGATAACTAGTCTCTGGGAATGGTTTTCCAACCACTTATACACCCACCTTATAGTAGCTTCATGTAGGTTATATTTCCCTAGTTTGTTTATGAGAAGGTCATGCGAGACCATATCAAAAGCCTTACTAAAGTCAAGATTTACCACATTTACTGTTTCCCTCCTATCTACAAAGCTTTCTTTGACAGGGTAACAAGCCATTAGGTTGGTTTGACAAATCTGTGCTGTTACTTATCACCTTATTATCTTCTAGGTATTTGCAAATTGATTGCTGTTTGAAAACCATACAGTTAAAGCAATACAACCCCTCTAATGTGGATGTAGTTATATCAAAATAACAGTGCTTATATTGGTATAGCTATTCTGCTATGGGAAGGGAAATAAGTTATACCAGAATAAAGCATCTTTATCGGGGTGGGCAAACTTTTTGGTCCAAGGGCCACATCTGGGTGGGGAAATTGCCTGCAGGGCCGTGAATGTAGGGCTGGAGCAGGGGGTTGGGGTGCAGGAGGGAGTGCGGGGTGTGGGAGGGGGTGCAATGTGCAGGAAGGGGCTCAAGGCAAGGGGTTCAGGTGCAGGGTGTACAAGGGGGCTCAGGGCGGGGGGTTGAGGTGCAGCAGGGGGCTCAGGGCAGGGGGTTGGTGTGCAGGAGGGGTGCAGGGTGCAGCAGGGGACTCAGGGCACGGGGTTGGAATGCAGGAGGGGGCTCAGGGCAGGGGGTTAGAATGCAGGGTGCAGGAGGGGTTTGGGGTGCAGGCTCTGGCCTGGCGCTGCTTAACTGGAGTGGCTCCGGGGTAGCAGCAGCACGCACCAGGGCCAGGGTAGGCTCCCTGCCTGCTCTGGCCCCACACTGCTCCTGGAAGCGCCCAGCACCATGTCCTTGCGGCTCCTGGGTGGGAGGGGAGGGGCAGAGGGCTCCGCGTGCTGCCCTAGCCTGCGGGTACCTCCCCCAAAGCTCCCACTGGCCGCGGTTCCCCATTCCCAGCCAATGGGAGCTGCGAGGGCAGTGCCTCCAGGCGAGGGTAGCGCATGGAGCCCGTTGCTACCCCTCCCCCATGGGCTGGAAGGACGTGGTGCCGGCAGCTTCCGGGAGCAGCACAGGGCCCGCGGCGCCACAGGGGTGGCAATCCTGTGGGCCGTAGTTTGCCTACCCCAAACTTTATGCTAATATAACTGTGTTCTCAAAGTAGAGGTTGTACTGGTATAACTATATCAGCAAAAAACCCCACAAACCCCTAACCAAAAGTTAAATGGGTACAAAAGTTATATGTAGACCAGGACTAATGCTCTTGGTCCTGAACCTACAATTATATCTTGTGTGGGCACACACAGAACCCCACTGAAGACAATTGGCCTGGTGTGAACCCACTTTCAGGCCTGGAACCCTTGTTTAGGAGCTCAATATAGAATCTTTAGAGAGAAATTTCTTCCAGCACTGAATATTAGTTTGATACTTACAGTATACACCTCTACCCCGATATAACACAGTCCTCGGGAGACAAAAATCTCACTGTGTTATAGGTGAGACCGTGTTGTATCAAACTTGCTTTGGCCCCCTTCCTTATTCCCTGACTGCCCCCTCCAGAGACCCCTGTCTCTAATCACCCCCAGGACCCCACCCCCTACCCAACCCCCCTGCTCCCTGACTGCTCCGACCCCTATCCACACACCCCGTCCCTCACAGGCACTCACCGGCAGTCAGGGAATAAGGAATCCCAGCCCACTCCACTCCGCAGGAGGGATCCTTTCCCCCAAGCTCCCTCCCCCGAGCAACACGGCTGGGGCCGGGGCGAGGGAAGCGGAGCAGGCTGCTCCGAGCCCCCCGCTAATCTCCTGGGCCATTCTGGGACTGCGGGGGCCCCCCAAATTGCCCCCTCAAAGCTCCTGCCTCCTAGACCCTGGGGGGGAGCCCCTGACTGCCGAGACCCACTGCCCCCAAGCCCCTCTGCCCCTTATCTAACCCTTCAGCCCCGGCCCAGCCCGGCACCCTTAACACGCTGCTCAGAGCAGCATGTCAGAGCTTTACTGCGTTGTATGCGAACCCATCTTATATCGGGTCGCATTATATCGGGGTAGAGGTGTATAGTGCTCTTGGTGTAGTGATCTTAAGTGACTGGCAAAGGGGGAAAATATGGATTAGTGACCCCCCCTTCCCTTTTTTTTTTTTTTTTTTATTGTATTACTTTATTATGTAGAAGAAGGGCCTGAAGGAGAGTGAGGGGTCTCTTTTTTTTTTTTTACATTATAAATTCAGATCTTATCTACCCTATTTTTTCCTTTAAGAATCTCTGGATGACTGGAAAACGAGAAGGTTTATAATAGCAGAGAAGTCATACAAATGAAACCTGATTAATTGAACAGGAAGTGATCTTTAGTTAGACTGTTTCAAACCTATGTTTTGTTAACACCTACAATATGCTTGGGAGGAATATGCTCTTTATAAAGATTCAAACAAGCACCCTTCAGCTAAAGGCTGAGAGAGCTTTAAGTTCATAGCAGCCTCATCTGAGGACTCCTCCAGCTAACGCAGGGAAAATAAGATGCAACATTCCTGAAATCTAACACGTTAAAAAAAAAAATACAAGAAAAAACAGACTTTCTTTCTGCATTATCAAGAAGCAAAAATACACCCATATTCTTCCCTTTGCAGGTCACTTTTAAAGCTCTGTACTTAAGTATTATTCTCCTCTTGCAGATAGGGAAGCAAGCAAGGAACACTTATGTGACTTGGCTAAGATCATACAAGAAGTAGCAAAAAAAGGAAACAGAACTAAGGTTTCCCAGCTTCAAAAGTGCTAGGAAAAGGTTCTCTTTATTTGATTAGCAGACTGGGAACGTTTGGGTGATAGTCACAACACTTACCTCGTGACCCAGACAAGGGTGTGCTTCCTCTGGGGATGTTTCCATTGGTGGGGCTGAAGCCTTTGCAACAGGTGCTGTCACCCAGGGTGCCCCTCATGCTCTGCACTCTTGTTAGAAATAAATTGCTTCCTTTGCTGCTGTGCTGACAAATGGATGCCCTGTAGGTAATTGTCCTCTCCTTGGGAAAACTGCATAACTGGCTCTGCGGGGTTCTGTAGCTTTAAGGACTAACAGGCCACGTGACCTTAACCCTGGGGGAGAAAAGGCAACCTCCCTGGCTGACTGCACTTCTGTGCCAGCTACTAATGGGAAAAAAGGAACAAGATTCCTGAGAGGTAGAGTGGAGAACAGAGAACAACAGACAAAGAAATTCTACTGCAGTTTCTTTCTCCCCTAGCCCCCAAATCAGGAGAATTGACTGGGATAATGTATTTGCTCCCATGTTAGATCTGCTTGTTAAGAAACAGCGCCCCTCTCAGAGAATCTTTGTGTAAACAAAATAATTTTTTTGGTTTTGTTCCAAGGCTTTAATGTCTCCAAAGTGTTGATCACAGGCAGTGAACTCTCACCAGCTATCTAATTATTGTAATTACATTAAGCCATACCTTTTCCTTTTATTTAGGTCTAAGTGACTATCATTAAAGTACACAAAGGTTTCTAGCATACTTCAAAGGCCTATAAGGAATTTTCTCTTTCATAAACACACTTTTTTTAAATGGTTAAGTCCACCCAGCAAGGCTCTGTAACAAGGTGAGTAGTGTAGGAGAGGGCATTCAAACCAACGTAGCCTAAAGGGATGGCAAACTCTCTATTTCCCTTGCTGGGTCTAGAGCAGCCTGGTGTTTACGCCATGTTCCTAGCCTGAGAAACTAAAGATGAGACCCAGATGTCACATGGCATTGCAGAATGGAGATGATAATATTGCTGTAACATGGTGGCTTCCCTCACTCGGAACTTAAAGAGCTGGTGAAAAGTTGGCTTCAGCTTGAAAAGACTCCTGCTTAAAAAATAAATCTGACAATAACAGCACACAGTGATTAAAGAACAAGGATGACATGCAATGAAAAGAGTTGTCTGGTGCTCTGTAATACCGAAGATTGGGGAAGGAAGGAAGGAATGTGGATCCCCAAACCATCACAGTATCCACCAGAGGGCAAAGTTGGAAAACCAGTGAAACAACAAGAGCCTTGTTATTACATTGTAGGCTGATGCTTTGGCCTTAGTTTCTACAGTGAATGGGATATTTTCTGGGAGGGAAGGAACGGTTCCACGTTTATGCCAGTTAGCAGGTTGTCTGATCACATATATGTGCCTTTGATAGTTGTCTTCCAGAAGAATTGTTCAAAGATCAGCTACAGCGCTGCCTGTTTTGTACGGAAAGAAAAACATGGTCAGTCACTCAGTCACATTCTTAACGAATATTTTAAACTCTTTAAAGACTTGAATAGATTAATGGTAACAATTTTCACACTGAAAAGAGACCATACTGTAGTCAAATACAAGGCATAGTTCTTCTGTTTGTGTCTACGGTACATTTACTGCTAACCTTATATAGACAGAAGCAGCAGAAAAGTTAATGTAGGAAAAACAGTGGAAAAATCTCTGAAACAGTGTGGGGGGGTTGTGGTATGTGTGGTGTTTTTTGTTAAAGGGAATGAGTAGATCAGTGAAAAATTCACTTTTTTTTTTAATTGTCAAAATCTTCCATAAATATTTTAAGGAGATTAATCTCTTTAATGAAAATCATTGTTTGGATTTAAGCATTCCTCTACCAAACATTGCAGCATTAGGATAGTATGGGAGAACTAGAAAATGAAACAGACTATACAATGAAGTAAAAACTGACCAGTATAACTATCCATACTGAATGAAATTCACAAAATAAAAAAATATAAACAAGTAGAACGTTGCATTTAACATTTTCAGTTTTAATAATCTGGGCTTTTTTTTTTTTTTTTAATAAAGGAGAGGGGTAAACTTTACTCTGTCACAGCTGTGTAATCCTATTAACTTCAATAAGGTTTTGTTGATTAACACTAAACTTTTGCTGTTATTTTAATCTGACAGCATTCATTTAATTTTTAGTATCTTAGATGTTAGCTGCCAAACTGAAATACTTTATAAATGCGTAGAGGGGCTACGCATCCTCTCAGTTTATAGCCGTCTATATAGTATGTTAGCATCTCAATCATATGGTCAATTGATGATAATCCTCTTTCACTGGTACATTTAAACTACCTAGAGTATCCTCCTTTTGCAGTGTTGTTGTAGCCATGGATATTAGAGAGACAAGGTGGGTGAGAATCTTTAGTGCACCAACTTCTCTTGGTGAAAGAGACAAGCTATCAAGCTTACACCAAGCTCTTCTTCAGGCCTGGGAAAGATACGCAGTGGCCTGGTTTACGCTACAAAGTTAAGTTGAGGCAAGGTGTCTTATGTCAATCTAATTGTGCATGTCTATACTTAAATGTGTCTCCCATCGCTGAAAACGCCCCCTCATGGCAACACATTAACGCTATCTCTCCGAGTGTCATTGTGTCATGGTGGTTGTACTGAGATCACTGCTGCAGAAGTATAGACGCTGCATTACCTATGTTGATCTTAACTGTCCTCGCTCAGCTGTTCCACAGTGCTCCACAGTGACTGCTCTGGTCACGACTGTGAACTCCGTTGCCCAGCAGTCATGGAGACTGGGAGCCCTTCGCTCACCCCTGAAAATCCTGTGAATTTTTGAAGTGCTTTTTCCTGATTGTCCAGCTTGATGAGCCCACCTCGCAGCTCTCTATTGCGTGGACGTGCCCAGGTGATCATTCTGGCTGCATGACCCAGACACACCGTATCCTGTCAGCATACCAGAGAGGCCAACACTTGATCTGGTACCAAGCCACAGACCTGCCAGTTTTACAAAGAGCTGCATGCCATATTTGGTGAAGAGCCCACTAGCACCCCGCAGACCACCCTGGATACCTCTGAGGAGCCGGACGTCGCTGCTGCGAACAGCAAGGACGACGACGACAGGGGACATGCAACCAGGAAAGGATCAAACTATGCCACGAGCCAGGATCTGTTTGAGACTCCACTGCAGTCCAGTCAGTCAAGCACAGGCAAAAAGGGGAAGGAACCTTGGGTTAGTGTGTAAATGTATTTCCCATTACAATATTGTACTGATGACACCTCCAACTTAACAGGACCCAGCTTTTCACTACTTAACTCTACTTCTCCTTGTTGTACCACTACCTCTTCTAGCATAAGTAATCTGCTTTTCATACCCCTGTAGTTAGGTGGGAGGGGGACAGCTGTGCAGAGCAGTTTGTTTATGTACAGAGAAATGGCTCCAGCATCCGCCTGAGAGAGCTTGATGTAACTTTTGTGGTGGTACCCTACAATCCTCTCCTGAAGGCTTCTAGGGATGGCAGCCTCGTTTCTTCTTCCACAGTAGAATGCTTTCCCATGCCAGTTGACAATAAAACTTCAATAGGCACCATTGCAGTAAACCGGCTAGCAGCATACACAGATGCTGCAGACTCTTATGGACCTACAGGTTCAAAAGTCAGGGCCTTGCTTCCCTTTGCAGGAGAACGGAGAACTCCATTATAGCACCTGCAATGTTTCCATTACTCAGTAAAATTGTATTGTTTGGAATAATTCATTATTAGTTCCCAACATATGCTGCAGAGTGCCTAGTGGGATTGAAAGCCCCCACTTACTTGTTTTGTATAATGTGACAAAACTCATAGGCTCAGTGACAAAAATAGTGTAATAATCAAATGTACAGCAAGCACCACAAAAATTAAATAGGTGCATTGACAGTGTTCTGTTCATACATATGCACCAGGCACCACACAGTTCTTCCCAGAACAGTAGGACCAGGTAGAGCACAGTACACCACAACACATTACTGTGGCTTACTGTTAAAGTGCTCTTTCAAAGCCTCCCTGAGCCACGTATCTCCATGTTAAGCTCTTCTAATAATCTTTGTGTCTGGCTGTTCAAACTCAGCAGACAGCTGCTCCACCTCTGTCTCTGCGCCAATTTTTCCTCCCTTTGCTTCACAGATATTATGCAGGACACAGGAAACAGCTATAACCATTGGGATGTTTTTCTCACTGAGATCCAATCTTGTGAGTAAACAATGCCAGCCTCCTTTCAATCTACCAAAAGTACATTCAACTGCCATTCTGCACCTGCTGAGCCAGTAGGATTGTTCCTTGGAGCTGTCAAGGTGGCTGGTATTTGGTGTCATGAACCAGGGGGGCAAGGGGCATTAGGTCCCCCAGGATCACTGTTGGCATATCAACATTGCTAATGGTAATCTGGGAAAGAAAGACCCTGCTTGTAGCTTTCTGAACAGTCCTGTGTTCTTAAAGATGTGAGCGTCATGCACCTTCCCTGAACAGCCAGCACTGAAGTCAATGAAGTGTCCCTGGTGATCCACCAGTGCTTGCATAACCATAGAAAAATAACCGTTTCTGTTGATGTACACTGTGGCAAGGTATTCTGGTGCTAAAATAGGGATGTGTGCGTCACCTATCGCTCCACCACACTTAGGGAGCCTAACTGCTGCAAATCCATCCTCTGTGTCTTGCACGTTGCCAAGAGTCACAGTCCTGCATTGCCAGGGACTATTAATGGCTCTGCACGCTTGCATGACAATGGCCTCCATAGTGGATTTTCCAATTCCAAAATTATTTTTCCACTAATCGGTAGCAATCTAGTGTTGCATGTCTCCACAGTACCACAGCATCTCACTTCTCCATTGTTAGTACAGCCCTCATTCTGCTGTCCCTGCGCCGGAGGGCAGGGGGGAGCTTTGCACACAGATCCAGGAATGTGGCCTTGCACATCTGAAAGTTCTGCAACCCTGGCTCATCATCCCAAGTCTGCATTACGCTGTGATCCCACCAGTGGGTGCATGCTCCTCAGGCCCAGAAGCAGTGCTCCACCATCTGCAGATGCTCTGCGAATACCAACAACTACTCTGAATTGATTCCATGTTTGACAGCAATCTGTCCTCCAGGAAATCCTCATGTTCCCTGCTGATTTAGTCCTTCTTGCAGCTCTGCAAATACCAGAGAATGATGCATCCAATGCTTGCAACGCTCATGACAATAGTTCAGAGCTGAGCAGGCTTCATGCTTCTGTCCAAGATGGTGGACAGCGAGGAGGGCTGTGCGGGTTCATGGGATTTTTTTTAAAAGGTGCAAAATTTATGGGATATAGATGACCTTGAGATGAAGAAAGTTGTATGCTGGGACGTTGACCCCTTCTTGCTCCCAGTCACCCCTGAGTCACTAGTTTTTGCCCCACCACGCATTGTCATAACTTCCCAAAAGACGGTGTGCTAGACGATGGTGAGTTGCACACTGGGATACCTACCACTGGTGCACTGAACTGTGCATCGACACAAGTATTCCTGGTGAGTACACACAGTGCCAGTGCAAGAAGCCAAGCATACATGTGCACAGGTGATATACTAACTCTGGTGGCGTTAGGCTGATGTAATGTAGTAGCAAAAATTTGTAGTATAGACATGGCCAGAGTGTGTCATCCAAATACAAGGTAGAAAAGATTATTAAACTTAAGGAGGTAACATATTGCAAGAGACCATTCAAGGTGAAATGGCTGTTAAGACTTCTGCAGTCATGGAAGAAAGGAGGATTAGTGGGTTACAGATTGTTGTAATGAGCCATAAATCCAGTGTCTTTGAGTCCATGGCTTATAGCATTTAGCGAAGTTATGAATATAAGCCCCCAGGCTCATCTTTTAAAGGCATTGTGCACCTTTGAGGACAAGGTCTGAGAGATCAGATATGGAGTGATCATTTTTATGAAAAGCATTTGCCTATGGGTGGTATGGTGTGGTTTTTTTTGTTTTTGTTTGTTTTCTGTGAGTTCATTCAGGAGCATAACAATTGTCTTGTTTCACCCACATAGTTGTTACTGGGGCATTTAATGCACTGGATGAGGTACACCACATGATGTAACAGGTATGTGTAGGACCCATGGAACTTGAAAGGTGTATTGTGAGGGATATTGATCATTGCATCAGTGGAGCTGTGTCTACCGGTTTTGAACCCGTTATGGCAGGGTCTGGTGCCACTTTGAGTTGATGTGTACTGGTCTATGGAGCTTGCTTCTGCTGATGAGTTTTGCAAGGTTGGGAGTTGTTTAAAGGCCAGAAGAGGGTGTTCAGGAAAGATTTATTTCAGGGTGTGGTTCCCATCGAGTACGTACATCAACAGTTTTGGGGTACAATTTTCCAGAAATTCTTCCTCAAGGTGGCCCATGAAGTGGTTGGCATATTGGGGAGCCATCCTAGTACCCATGACTGTTCTGATGGTTTGGACAAAGTGTTGTTGAATGTAAAATTGTTATGGGCGAGAATGAAATGGGTGTTTGGCGATGTTTGAGGTGGCGATTTGGAGTGTTCATTGTCTTGTCAATATTTGAAGCAGGCAGTGAGGCTGGTGAGGGATGTTGGTGTATAGGGAGGTGAAATGTATGATGGCAAGGATGGTGTTCTGAGGGAAGTTGTTACTGAAGGAACTCATTTATGTGCTGGAGGAAATTGGCCCTTGGGGGGAGGGAGGAGGTTTGAGGGTGGGTTCTGAGAGTTCCACTGTTCCTTCAGTAAGAGTGCCTTGACCAGATATAATGGATCTGCCTGAGTTCTCTTGTTTGAGTATTCTTTGTCTGGCTAGTGTAACATAATGGGTGTTGGGAAAAAAGGGATGTCAATTAGTTCTTGTAACCTTACTATGCTATGTGACACTGCCAGCTGAAAATATTTAGATGAAGCGTTGCTGTTTGATGCTCTCAGCATGAAAACTGTAGCACTTTTTTTCCCTTCAAACTTAGCATTCTCCAGGTGTGCAGCCAGCTGATCTTGAAGAAGTTGTCAAGAAGGGAGTTAAAACCTTAGTGATCGGTCGTGGCATGAGCGAGGCCTTGCAGGTAGGTTTTTGGTCTGACACAACCACACCTTGGAACTGCTGATTTTTTTTCCCCTTTAGGCAGAGATTATTTCTAACCTTCACAGAGAACTGTCTAGTTCATCTTCAGCCCCATAATCTGAACCAGTTTTGTTTTTTATAAAGCCCAGAAGCACATACGAAAAAAGTTGTAAAAAATGTAGAATCGGCATTTTGGGGGTAGAGACATTTGCTGAAAGTAACCTCATTTGATACGGATACATTGGCAGCCCAGTGTCAAACTGTAAGTGGGTTTCAACCTGCTGCTATTCCTGCAGGTTGTAAAATCTTTAAACAATGTGTTCATTTTTAAACCCTTAAAACTGATTGTAAACTGGCTCTTCTCACCCCCTCCCCTTGTAATAATTTAAGTCTGTCATTGATTACCCTGGCTAGTAATGATATTGCCAAGTGTCACTTCAGCTTTTTGAACTTGGTGGGCTGAGCGAAATGGGCAGAGGCGTCCTTGTAATGCTTTCCACACTTGAAGTTCTGTATTCTGTTACACATATTAATTCACAGCCACTTCCACCACTATCTCCTGAATTTTCTCTTAATAGTACAGTTCAGAATTGTATTTAGGAACATGTATTCCTTCTTCTCTAACAAGATGGACATACTTTAGCAATTATTAGACAGTGAAATAAAATTCCCTTTCTCTCCACTATAACAAATTCGAAGTTTATTCCCAGCATATTACCAATTTGGTTATTACCACAAGTTTATTTTACTGCTTTTGAAACGAGATGTAATTAAGCATTTTTATGAACCAGAGCAACCAAGGAAAAGAATCTAGCATTTGTTCTTACCTTTTCCTTTCCTCTTCCTCAGGTACCAGCATCTACTGTGGACTATCTCAAGAAAAATGGGATTGATGTGCTAGTCCTGCAAACAGAGAAGGCTGTGAAGGAGTACAATACACTGGTTGCTCAAGGTGTCAAAGTGGGAGGCATCTTCCATTCAACATGCTAATGAATTAAACAATACAGCCCTCTTTCCCTCTTAGCCAAAAAGTCTTGTGCCTTTTGACTGAATAAATGATAATAGTCAGTATTGGGGCTTTATAGTTCATATTTCCCACTGTACCAAAGCTTGGATGAAGACCTAAAACAGAGAGGAGAAATACAGCAGTATGGAATTTAAATGAATCTAATTGCTCACAAATGTTCTTCCACAGTGCTGGATATGGTAGACTATTTAATCAGGATTCCCTACACTTGTGATTTTGACCTAATCCTCTAGATCTGAAGGTGTAATTCATCTTCTGACCATTAATGTTTGGCCTAGCTGCTGAAGTAAAATATTCACTTTTAAAACCTGTTAGGAAATGATCTGAGACGTCACTTCTTTTCAGATTTGCAGTAGCTATTGGATGATCACATTTGGCCACTACCATCATGTGTATGAAGTGGTGATAATCTCTGCCTCCCATTGCTAATCCCTTGAGCTGTCCAAACTCTTAGCAGTGCATGCAGAGTGAAATGATGGTGTATTTGCTTCTTTGGGATGAATACTCTTTTCATACCTTATGATTTGTAAACTTTACATTACATGAAAACAAGTCACTGGAGCTAAAGAAAAGATAGCCTTAGTAGTGAGAAAGTGAGCCCTCTATAGCAATATGTAGTCGTGTACACCTCAATAAAGGGGGGGGGGGGGGGAACCGGAACATATGGCATAAGCAGTGGGATTACTTCAAACCCTGGCTTTATAGTTAATGAAAGTGAAAGCTAGTGTGCAGCATATTAGACTGGCCGATCCTTGCTAACGAGCTGGGGAATGGCGGTTGGAATTTTTAGATTAGGTGCTGACGATCAGCTGGACATTAAACACACATGTAGATTTTTAATAAAAGCTGCAGATTTTAAACCTGATTTAATGGTGCCTGTGTTTTTCACTTTTATCTTGTACTGGACTTATTGTAGAATATGCCCAATTATAAATGATCTGTAAGTAAGATCGGTTTCGTTCCACAGGGACTGCTAGCTGTTACTTAAATCTGCATCTTATATGTATTACAATAGGGCACAGAGGCCATGAGAAGGGTCCTACTGTGGTACGTGCTGTACAGTCATGTTGAAACAACTCTGCCTGATTCCTGTTATTGGAAACAATTCCTTTGTTTGCTTTTCTCCATTTTGTATTAAATTAAATGTAAATGATTTCATAGAGCAAATAAGAGGAAGAACTAGTGTTTGTAAAACACAAACTTCATTTTCATCTCTCTTAATTGCAATAATATCCTTCAACGCTAGGGCTATGTTGAAGCAGTAGCTCATCTAAAACAGCAGGAGCTTCTTTCTGGGTGTCTTTGCATTCATTGACATGGCAGCCAGTATAATGAGTAGATGGGTTATTCTCAAATGCTATAATATAATTCTGAATAGTTGGTGTGGTGAGCAATAAAAGAAAGCACTGACCCAGAGGCTTTAGCTCTGACAGAAGTCAATGGAACAAGTTCTTCTCTCCAAAGACACTGCAAATTATGAAAAACTGTTAATGTAAGGCTGTACTTTAGTGCTTGGAGCAGGATATGGCCCCTACCCAAATCCAGCCATCATGATGTGCAATCTCCTGAGCTGCCAAAGCTTCAGAAAGCCTCAAGTAGTAGTTACTTGGCAGAAGCCCCACCACCAAACAATCTGAGCTACTTCTGGTGGTGCCCATAATGTGCACAGAAGTGATGCATATGAGCCACTCCGTTCCTACACTGATTTTCTTTCAATCTTCCCATTCACATAGCAAATGACATGTAAGCCAGTTTCAGGCTGGAGCCATTATTTGTAGAACTGAGGCTAGATGAGAGGCAGCCCAGTTTATTTAAGGGGCTAACACATTACTGGCTCCTCAAGCTGCTTCAGTGTGCTCCATTCCCATCATGGTATTTGGGGCAGTTAGCTCCTTTTACTTTTCCCTGATTGACTTTTATCAGACGCCTTCCCTGTACTGTACCTTCATGCTGCAGCCATCTTAAGTTTCTTCTCGGAGTAACTTCCATCCCTTTGAAGCTGGTGGTGAGGAAAGGGAGGTAGATTTCCTATATACAGTTAGACTGCATCCCCTGCCATTATGACCAAATTCCTGCATTAGCATAAGTCATCCAGACTAATAGAGCTTTTCTATCCCTATCTTCAGGGATCGCAGTTGTGATGTGAATCAGCATGGGTGGCTGTTCCCTTCAGCCCCATAAAAAGGAATTCTGTAGAATGCTAGTCACTAATGAGGCCAGAGCTTCTGTAGTCTCATAGGTAAGGTTAAGATTTTGTCAGTTATTTTTAGGAAATGTCACAGACAGGTGGTGGGTAATAAACAAAAATTCACAGGAGCGCTGGCCTGCCAGTAACTTTTACTAAATATAACAGGGGGAAGAGAAGGCTGGGGGTGGGAGGGGGAGGGAGAGAATGACATCTAGATCCCCATTGGAGGGGCTGACAGCCACAGCCCCTCCGCCATGGGGGGGGCACAGCCCTGGCTCCAGACCCTGCCGAAGCCACGGGTACACAGCTCCAGCTTGGGACACAGCAGGGGGCACACAGCCCCAGCTGAAGCCATGGGGAGAAGGGGGGCACACAGCTCCAGCCCTGGTTCCAGCCAAAGCCGAGGGTGAGGTGGGACACAGCCCTGGCTCTGGCCAAAGCCACTAACAGCTGAAGCCAAAGGCACAGGTCTCAAAGTCACGGAATCTGTGACTTCCCTGCCATCCCTTACACATAGGCCAGCCAACACCTGGCTGAATTGTCATTGGATCAGGCCCCCTTGGGTTTGTCTATGCTGCAGCTGGCAGTGAGCCTCCCAGCTCCAGTAAACAGACTGGAACTAGCTAGGCTTGAGCTAACATGCTAACAATAGCCGGGTGGATATTGAGGGGTAGCTCTGAAACCCTCCAATCCCCTGGGTGGCCAACCTGAGCTGCCACCTGAGCCACAGTGTCTACAGTGCTATTTTTAGCACATGAGCGTGAGCCCAGCTAACACAAGTCTCTCTCTACCCAGCCCGGGGGGATTGCTTGCACCTGCAGTGTAGAATATCCATTGAGTCAACTAACCAGCACACTACGAATGTAAGAACTGCACAGTGGGTCAGGCCAATGGTTTAGCAGTCCCCCCCGGTATCCTGTCTCAGACAGCGGCCAATACCAGAGCTTCAGGGGGAGTGTAGAGAACAGGGCAATTTTGGAGCTTTTGATGAAGCATTAATTAGGCCACGCTTCCTTAAACATCCCACATGGGCAGACTTGATAAATTGCGATTTCTGTCCAAAAAAACAGGCTAGATTTCAAAAGCTAAACACCTCAACTACCATATTACAGGTATGAACTCCCAGGGCAGGGCGCTCAACCACAGACACGGCTTCTCCTCTCCCTCCCACCTCCCCTCTCCACCACAGCTACCAAGAGAGTCTGCCTCACAGCAGGCTGTGAACACCCACCCTAGAAAATTCTGTAGCACAAAGCCGCTTCTGGGCTCAATGCCAGCAAGACTCCATCCCAGTTCCTACTGCCACTGAGCAGCCCAGCCTACACATTCCTTATCTTTGTGAGGCAAGGTGCAGAATCAAGCAGCAGGGAGAGGCGGGACAAATCTGACACACTGACACACACACACACACGATAGATAGACCGACCAGTGCTGCATAGCCCCTTCTCTGCACCACTGTGCCCTGTGAAGGCTCCTCTTAACCAAGAGAAAAAGGAGAGTTTTAACACTAGAATATCTCAGGGCTAGCCAAGCCCCTAGGGTTTAATCTCTCCCTACTTTCGAGTTTATTTTCAGGCAAAATGAAATAGAAGATTTGTTAGCTGCCAGCCTCATGGAGCCCCCAAATCCATCTGCCACAAACACAGGAGCGGGTATTTTCTTCAGTATTGACTTGAATTCATCGTGGTTTGAGAGCCAGGCTTGGGAAGCAGTTACACCAGGACATCCTGGCTCTAGAAAAATAAAATGGTTGCCAGGATAGTTTTAAGGGCTGAAGATGTTTTAAGGGCTTCTAAAATATTCCTCTCTGTGGAGTCTTTGGGGAAGAAACCACCCCTCCTCAACAGATTGGTGCGTCTTACAAGGAATGCCATTGCTGCGTCAAACCTGGGAAGGATCAGAAGGGACTACCAGGAACCCTGTAGAATCTCACAGCTTGTCAGCTGCTTCACACTCCTCCATAGTGACCTCTATGAAGGGGAATAGCCTATTGTTTTAGTTTTCAAGAGGAGGTTATCTGCCCTTGGCTTTAGGCCACGCAGCCTCTCTCTGGCTGGCTCTCCATGGTGGCCACTACATTCATCTACACTGCTTCACACATCCAGGAAAACCTTCTACTTGTCTGGCTCAGTGTTACTGTGATCTGAAACCAAGGAAGGAGCTAGAGCTCACTGAAGATGAGGATCAGAGCTGCAAACATGTGCAGGTGCATGGCCTTTTTGGTTCTCTTTTCCCTCTTATGGGAAGGCTGCTCATCCCCAGAAGAGATCCATCCCTTTTCTTAGCTTGCACCAGGGTGGGAGGTCCCCAAGCTGAAAGGTCCACAAATAAGGTCGGAGAGCTGAAGGACTGAAAGCACGTCTGCCATGACACCAGAAGTAGTATGGCCAAGTCCCAATGCTTCATGGAAAAGTCTGAACTGTCTCCAGCATATCGCAGGATGAGAGCCTACATGCCTCAGAGCTGAGGAGAAAAAGGATCCAGAAAAAATTTACCCTGAATAGTATCAAATACAAAAAAGATGGAGTCAATATCCTAAAAGAAATAGTTTGATATGTTAAGTAAGTTAGCAGGAGTTATAAGAACTCCCATAAAACAAAAGACATAATAGGAGGACCTGGACAGATCAGAAATCTGTGCAGAAAAGTGTAGGATAACATCTGGGTGAAAATAATCCTCAGGACAGGCTAACTAGGAGGGAAAAGACTAGAAAAGCAACAGCACCCAAAAGAAAGCAAGGTCTGATAGCAAACTATAAAATAAGTGTGCAGTGCAAACAATAAGGCAGTAAGAGAGCCAAAGTAAAAATCACAGTTTGGAGCCACAGCAATTGACTTCAAGATTTGTAAAGAGTGAACTATGTATAACCATCAGTAGCTGAGCCAAACAATGACAAAAGGGGATTAGTCGTCATCTGTTTGAATGGTAGAAGACACCCAAGAGAGAGAATTCCTTAGGATTTTGCAATGAGGTGGAACTAGGAGTAATGAAATGAAAGAAAAATAGAAGATGAGCATCAGGAAGACTTTAAGGACTAAGTGGATGTGGAATCTCACAAGGACAGTGGAAGCCCCATTGCTTGAATCATTTAGAACCAGAGAACATACAGTGGGAAGCAAGGGAACAAATTATTGGCTCTTCATTCTCCCTCTGAAGTTTTATGATTCTCCATATCTGTAGTTTTGCCAATGTCTATCAGGGCCAGATTTTCAAAGATATTTAGGTGCTTAAAGATGCATATCAGATGTGTTTTGTATTTCCCACTAGGCACCTATCTGCATTCCTAGGTGCTTAAATACCTTTGAAAATCTGGCCCTTGTTCCTTACCAAGATGGGGAAAGGACACTTTGGTCTCATATTTTACATGCCATGTAGCTGACTGTTAACACTACCCCAACGTAAGAATAAGGGATTCTCCATCATGTCATTATCTTCCTTGAGTTAAACAGAACATTTTCATTACAATGCTTAGCGATAAGGAAAGGATGTCCAGCTCTCCATTTACAATAGGACATTTCCAGAAAGGAGAATCTGATTAATCAATGGTCCTAAACCAGTTGGTTATCCATAGCTCAGAGCTTCTTAGCCCCAGAACAGCAAAAGTAACTTTTCCCCCCTTTCCAAATACAGTGCTCATGCGCGGCATCTCATTAACAACAATGGAACATGATGATTTATATGAAAAACAGGCAGCAGCTGTCAAAGCTTCCTTCTATTGCCCAACAACAGGCTTTACCCTGACATGGCAGGACAGCTTTTAGGGTTGATCGGGTAGTTCACTCTCCATGGCTCATTCAGTCCTTGGATTCTCATGTCCGTCTGCTAGCGAGGGTATCAGTTGTGGTGGCTTTTATAATATGGACATAAATTGAATCCAAATTTTTTATTGGGAGGACAAACTATACAAATATTGCCAAAGTGTAAAACAAGAGTAAGAACATCTGTCAGGAGGTAGCTCAATACATCAAGAATTTGCCCAGGATACAGCTTCATAATGAGAGATGTACATCAAACCCTGTCCGCTGGGAACTGAACTTAGGCCGCCACACAGCAGTTAGCTGGTAACTCTGTTGCAGGCTGTTTTCAAACCAGGGCCCTAAAGGTGAAATATAAAAACAATTTGTAAGAGCAATAATGTTACGAAGTGAGGTTTCATTCAGGAATACCTAATACAGCTGAGTGGTTGCAGGCATTTGGCTTTGTGCCTCAACTCCTGAAGTGTGCCAATATCTTAATCTAAACAAGTAGTGACCTCTTTTTTCATTAGCACAAACCCCTACAGCAATACATGTTCACTCTTATAATAAATAGAAACCGGCTAGATTGGGGTTTTCAGTTTTATTGTAGAAAAGCACACTTAAAGGGAGTTTTATGCAAAATTATTTATGCTAATTTGTATGCAAGTGAAAAAGCATTTTTTAGCAATTCAGTTAACTTGCTACAAATACACATTTTTACAAATAATTTACGAACACAGGCAACATTTGGCTAAGTGCTTCCGGTAAAGCCTATCTGCCATAGCTGGAAATCACAAGAGGCACAGCCCTGTGTTACAGAGAGGTACAGAGACACCTTCCCAACAGAAGCATCTCTCAGGCAAGTAGAACACCTCCCAGAGCATGGGCCAGTAGACACGAGCCAAGAACAATCCTCCTGCTCCTTGACTGAAGGGCTGTAAACTGTGCCTGCCCCTTAGGTAAATCTCCATATACCTTTGATCCCACCACTTGTACCTTCTCAAAGGATGGGCACAACGTAGCTCAATGTCACTTAACTGAGTGTGACCAGCTACTGAAGCAAATCTTAGACTTCCTTTGACTACCAAAACTGATGCAGAGTTGCACAAACTGGAAGTCTAATTATCGAACCATAGCAAGATAAGCTCAGCACAAGATTACAAAAAGAGCTTGCATTATACTGGAACAAAACAGCTATTAACTCTTAAGCCTGTGCCACACATTCTTCATAAGGAGTCACACAAAACGAAGTTGAGAAGAAGAGTTTAAGTTCACTGGGTAAATATATATTGCCTCCCTATCATTGTAGGGAAAGGAAAGTAAGTCACTGATTTTACACGGATGTTGCATTGCTATTACTCTATGTTAGGTAACCAACCTAAGTCTTCAAAATAAAGTCTCATTGTTGGTGACAGATTTTTTGTTTTAAAACAGACAACACCCCAAACTTGGCATGGATTAATACCCCATGCAACGCCACTAATTTCAATGTGGTGCACAAGGTGTGAGCCAGCTCAAGTTATACAACTTTGAGAAGTACCTCCTGCACCGGCATGACAGCTCTTTAGAGAAGGACCTTTACTGGGCATACAAGGACCAATGCACGAATACACATTCTAGACATGCCTAAAACGCTGCCTGATTTATCATAGTCATAAGACACTAATACGCATCTACATCCTTACTATATATTTGCATAATAAATATTGCCAGCTGTACCTACCACTCGCTCAGGAAAAATCTCCCAGGGAAGCCACTGGGTGTTTTGCCTAGGTAGTAATTAAGGACAGCAGAATTTGGCCCAGTGGGAATATTAATGGAGGGAATGCCAATCTTAATTAGGAATTGTCTTGTTTTTGTTGCTTTGATTTAGAAATGTCTGTGTATTGAATGTAACTATTTGTGTCTTCAATGAAACCATTCACAACCATCTGCAAAAACTGGTACATTTTCTAAAAATCAACCAGCTTTTCGATAGGGGATGCCATTTGTTATTTTGTAGCTGTCTTCTTCTGAGGTATCTTTTTTTTTTATTATTATTATTATTATTAACGGTAACACTGTTTTGGTCTGATTCACTATCTTGAACATAGCAATTCGTTTACATATAACCCAACAATCCCACAAATAAAGTCTGTTAGTGATTGACTTCACCGTCTGGCAGGTTTTGGCATTATATACACTTTGACAGGTTTGCTGAATGGTATGGTTCCCTCAATGCCATATTCAGACGGTGGAAGAGCCTCCATGCTGTCAATCCAGGTGGATTTTGAGAGTCTAGTGGATGCTTTGCTCTTACTGGAGTTGTACGCCAGTAGTAACCTCACTTCAATCTGACAGGGCTCTGAAAAGAAAAAAATCCAAACTAACTAACACACAATACACAGTCAGCTGATTGACTGGACAACAAAATACCAAGCAGAAAGTGAATTTTCATCCGATTGATCTTGCATTGGTGTCATACGTTGGTCACATCCAACCTCTGTGCTGGTGGTCTGGCCACTAGAGCCCCATATTGCCAGTTGCTGAAGCATGTTGCAAATGAAAAGCCAAGTAATATTGAACATTAATATCAAACTCACAGATCTCATCAGGGATAAATGCCTTTTTATATGGCATAGAGCAACAGTTCTCAACCAGGGTTCTGAGGCCCCCTGGGGGGCCGCGAGCAGGTTTCAGGGGGTCCACCAAGTAGATCCAGTGTTAGATTCACTGGAGCCCAGGGCAGAAAGCCGAAGCCCGCTGTTCAGAGCTGAAGCCCAGGGCCCTGAGCCCTGCCACCTGGGGCTGAAGTCGAAGCCTGAGTAACTTAGCTTTGCAGGGCCCACTGTGGCATGGGGCCCCAGGCAATTGCCCTACTTGCTACCCCCTAATGCCAGCCCTGGCTTTTATATGCAGAAAGCCAGTTGTGGTGGCACTGGTGGGCCACGGAGTTTTTATAGCATAGGGGAGTGGGCGCTCAGAAAGAAAAAGGTTGAGAAACCCTGGCATAGAAGAGTGTAAACATAAATCAACAGTAAATTTACTATGTGGCGTACACATAGTTCCAGAAATTCTCTGTCTTGATCGAGACCAATGAATTACCAGGATCATTTTAACACAACTGCTTGCATTTAAATTAGAATAGTAGAATCATAGAACCATAGGGTGAGAAAGGACTGCAAGGATCATCTAGTTTAATCCCCTGCCAAGATGCAGGATTCGTTGTGTCTAAACCATCCAAGACAGATGGCTCTCCAGACTCCTTTTGAAAACCTCCAGTGAAGGAGCTTCCACAACTTCCCTAGACGTCTGTTCCACTGTTCTTACAGTTAGGAAGTTTTTCCTGAGATTTAATCTTCCCAGGTACTGAGGTCAGGCTGACTGGTCTATAGTTCCCTGGCTCCTCTTTTCCTCCCTTTTACAGGCACTACATTAGCCCTTCTCTGGTCTTCCAGGATCTCACTACGTTCTGAGGTCTTGGGCGAATGCTCTGTGCTGAGAGGGGTGTCCCCAGTTTAGTTTCTGGTGTCTCATTCTAAAGGCTATAAGGTCCATGAAGTTGTTGTGTCAAACAGCAGCCCCTCTGGTTAATTAACAAATAGTATCAGTCAGCCAGAGGAGTGCAAGTACCTGCAGGGTCAAGAGGGGACTAAGGAGATTCCTCAAGGATGTGGAAGCTCAGTGGGAGGAGGCAATGGCAGAATCCACAGAAGCCCTCCAAAAAGGTTCTCTCGTGTGTGTGAGATGCACCCTATATACCAAACCGCTGAGGTACAAAAAGATACATTCCTGTTTATAAAGATACAGCAACATTTAAGCATATAAACTCAATCTGATTATTCCTTACCTGTCCAGGCAGTATGAGAAAGGTAAACCTGAGTTATCAATCTGTGCCTTCCAGGACCAGGATTTCGAAAGTCAGATGGTTTAGGGTGGATTAACTGTGCCTGTCCATCTGGATATAATACCTATGGAAAAAGAGGCAAAACAATCCAACATTTACTGTACTTGGAATTTACATATTATGGGGGTACTTTTTTGCTACCATTAGGAAGGCAGGAATGCATAGCGTACCTTGTTGATAAGATTCCATATCCTCTAGTTTTACTGGCTATACACCAGCCATTCAGGACCATGGTATACAAAAAATATACTGAAGGTGGCACTCTCCCCTGCACCAAACACTGGGTAATTGTCCAGTAGTGAACACTTTGTAGGGCTATATAATCTACTTAGTACCATTCCACATGCATCCTCTTGGCGACATTTAAAAAAAATAATTCACTTCCTGCAGTTTAGTTACTTATCTCAAAGGAGAGCAATGGGCTTATATCTTTATATATCCTTGAGAAAAGCCTCTTCTGCTTCCATAATTTTATTCAGCCCACTAGGGTGTACAGATTTTTCTATTGGCATTTATTAATTGTTTCTGCTAATGTTCACAATGTGCTAGGTGCTTTTTGAATACAAAAGGCGGCACCATCTAAAGAGTCTGCAATCCAAGAGTGGCATGGCAGTGTTCCTGACAGACCAGTGTTGTGATCCAACATATCATACCTGATGTTCCTAGCTGTTCTGTAAGAAGAGATGGGCTCAAACCAAACTCTTACAATCTTTAGGTAAGTGAAGATCTGGACTTCATGGGTCAGGACAGTCTCTAAACGTACTGTTGTGTTTAGCTACACAAAAAAATTCCTTACTGCTGTTAAAGTTCACAATTATTTATAATTTAGAAATACTAATATTGCTATGGTGTGCATCAGGTGAAAATGCAAACTTCTCCTCAAAGACTTTACTTTCTTGTTTCCCTTTAGGAAGAATCACTCATTACCTGAACTTTAACTGTGCTCTGAGGGTCCTGCACATGTTCCAGAGTTGCATCAACATCCAATGCCACCACGAGTCCTGATGTAAACCTCAAAGGGTTATCAGACTCGCCAGCAGGTTCAATAATAGTTGAAGTAGCTCTGTGGATCTGGGAGGAAAAGGGAAGAGGGTGGGGAGGAGAAAACAAACATCTAAGAAAACACGATGTCAACTTTTAGAAATTCCTGACACTATCTAAAAATTATTCAAGCTCCTTAACTTTTTGAGGACAGTCCTGGAAACACTGTGCAATAGCTGAAGAAATATCCCTCATGACTAGCCAGCCAAATAGGCCATAAAAGCCTCCTGCTCCACCAGGACACAGTTAACCCTGGAACCTTGGGTTGCTCTTCATTCCTCTATGGATTACTGACCTGCTCTGGAAGAGGAAGGTGAAGGAAGGTGCTCTGTCGTAGCGTTGTTTGCAGGATCTTCACCGCTTCTGAAGGTTTGGAGGTCACCAGTCTGGGCATTAAGTCCAGCAGTTTATCCACAAAACTGTCTTGCATATGGGGCAGGTCAGAAATAAAACATCTGTGCGTGTTAAAAATATATTGAACAAAAGTCAAATGCCTATTACAGTCACTCAATGAGACTCTGCTGCTCAATTAAACCACTTATTGCTTCAGCTTGATCTTATTACCTCTATCGTGACAGTAGAAACATTTTAAAAATATCAGAATAAATGGACAAGTTTCAAGCTCGGTTTCAGCATTAGAAAAAATTGCTATGCTTCTCAGAGAAGCTCCTTGAGGCCAGGCAGAGTGGGATCTAACCTGCCTGTGTGGATCTAATCTAGCTAAGTCATCGCGTGACCTAATGCAACAAGATATTCATTTAAACAGTCGCTGGGTAGATACTGCCTAACGTTTCACCCTATCAGTAAATGCTACAAACCTCTTAGGGGAGCTTCTGTGAATGGCCTTTTCTGTCAAGGCAATATGAAATAACGCTAACTACATCAAGGGTGAGCAGTTTGGCTTCCCCTTGGTTGGAGTGGGGTGTAGGAAAGAACATCTGATTCAAATGAAAAAATTGAAGACAATTTTAGTAAAAAACTTAGGATGAGGTCTAATGGCCACTTTGTCTTTTGAGATGGACCAGCCATGAGGGCCTGAATTTCCTCTAGCCTTCAAGCTGCTGTTACAGCTGCTAAAAAAGGCAGTTTTTATAGATAGGTATTACACAGAGCATGTTTCTAGGGGGCTCAAAAGCAGGCTCCATTAACCAAACTAAGACTATATTAAGATTGCAGGAAAAGAATGGAGGAGGATGGGAAGAGACACATAAATATGGTCCTTAAAGAATCTAGTTATTGCAGGGTGGTGGAAAAAAATGGTGCAACTCTAAATAGGAGGATGTGCTGATATTGCTGCTAAATGTATCCTTATAGAGTTAATGGATAGCTCTGAATGCTTTAGGGATAGCAAATAGTGTAGAATAATAGAGAACCTCTTCTATTTTCCTGCGCAGGTCAGTTTAGTAGAGTCCTTTCTGCTACGCACCAATATGTTCCGGACCTCAGCTGAGTAGCTTCTTTTAATAGTAGTTAACCATGCTGTCAGATGCAAAAATGCTAGGCCTGGATGTAGTGGTGACCTTCCTTGAATGAGCCAATTGTCAAAGTACAGATATATCTGGATCCCTTGTCTACTCAGGTGAGCTGCCATGACTGCCAAGCGCTTGATGAATACCCCCGGGTGTTGCTGAAAGATCACAGGGCAGAACACTGTACTGCTAGTGGAAAGTTTCCACTTGGAATCTCAGGTATGTTCTGTGTGCTGGATGAACTGCTACGTGAAAGTATGCGTCTTGTAAGTAGAGAGCCGCGAACCAGTCTCGGGGATCCAAGGATGGGATTATGGAAGCGACAGTTACCATCCTCAATTTGAAATGATGGATGAACTTGCTGAGACATCTTCAGTGTAGCACTGGGTGACAACCCACCTTCTTTGGGACTAGAAAATAATATGCGTAAAACCCCTCTCCCCTCTGAATTCCAGAAACAACTCTTTCCAGTACTCTCAGATTTAGAAGGGAGCCAATTTCTTGCTGTAACAATATGTCTTAAGAGGGGCTCCTGAAGAGGAAGGGGGAAGAGAGGTGGGGGGCAGGAAGAGTGAATTGAATGGAATACCCCACATTGATCTCTAAGACCCAGTGGTCTGAGGTAATTCAATTCCAGGCCACCTGAAAATAAAGAGGAAGCTACCAAAAGGGGTGTCAGGTGGGAAAGGGTACAGATCCTCCAAAGGCTCTGAAAAGCTCTCGACAGCAGCATCAGTCTTGCTGCTGTAATGGGGGACACGGGGTGTGCAATAGCAGAGGAAGAGGCAAAAGGCCTTCTACTTCTTCCTCAGTGGCTCTGATGATCTTTGTCAATTATACAGTAGAACCTCAGAGTTACGAACACCTCGGGAATGGAGATGGTTCGGAACTCTGAAACGTTCGTAACTCTGAACAGAACATTATGGTTCTTTCAAAAGTTTACAACTGAACATTGACTTAATACAGCTTTGAAATTTTACTATTTAGAAGAAAAATGCTGCCTTCCCTTTTTTCCCCCCAGTAGTTTACGTTTAACACAGTACTATACTTGCTTTTTTTGTTTTGGTCTCTGCTGCTGCCTGATTTGAGGGGTGCAGTTGATTTGTCAGTTCGTAACTCTGAGGTTCTACTGTAACATGCGGAGGGCCTTCGTCTAGAGTAGTTTTGTTACCCGACATGCTTGGGGCTGGCATGCAGACTCAAGGAATGGAGAGTGACTCAAATCTTTCAGAGACCGCAGGACTTCATCAGTTCTAGCACTGAACAGGTCACAACCTTCAAATAGGAGGTCCTCAGCTGTTGTCTGGACCTCCCTCAGTATTCTAGAAGATTGTAACCATGAACTCCTGTGCATGGCAATGAAGGTGGCTATGGAACATGCTGCAGTATCTGAAGTATCTAATGTTGCCTGCAGTGATATCTGAGCCACCCAATGTCCCTCAACTATGAGAGATAACAGTTCCTCCTTATTTTCTTGAGGGAAGTTTTCAGTAAATTGTGATGCCTTGTCCCAATTAATGTAATCCTACTTTTGACAAGAACACCTGGTAATTTGCAATTTGCATCTGCGGGCTCAATGGTGTTTTCTTCTTCCTCCCAGGTAAATCTGATTTTTTCAGATCCTTCTCTTTGAGTCACTTTTGGGGATCCCTGCTATCTGGATTTTTCATGCACAGCTGCTACTACCAAGTCCCACAAACTGGGTGCACATAAAAATATTCAACCCACCTGAAGGGATCTGATAGTGCATATCTGCCTTTTTTTGAGGAAGGTGCCATAGATGCCAGGGTCTATTATTTTTTATTTTGCTGGTTCTAACATTAATTGACAAGGCCAGCCTTCTGGGCATGGAGGAGAGAAGAATGTCAAGAAGCTTATGCTTTTTCTCCTGAACTACCTCCACAGGAATTTCTACCCTATCGACCACATGACACACAAGTTCCTGAACTGTTTTGAAACTATCCGGTTGAGTGGAAGTAGAAAGGAGTAACTCCATCTGGTGAAGAAAAGGAAACCACTCCTTGGATCAAGTGCTCCTCCACTTGCCAGTGTTCTTCCTAGAGCACTCACAGAGGAAGCCTGTTCAGGTCCAGTAGGCCCTTCTTTTCCGTATCTGAGCGGCGCTTGCTGAGCATCCAGGAGAAAAAGATAAGATGAGCCTCTCTGACTTTCAGTCTCATCTTGAAGAAGGATTGACAGGAGCAAGTTTTGAACCCAAAGGGCTTGATTGCAGCCATATGGGGAAGTCCATAACACTAATAAGAGGAGTTTTATTCATTCTAGTGTAACATAATGTAATATCTTCTCCCCCATCACCTCCAATATATATATATATATATATACACACACACACACACACACACACATATACACACACACACACACAGTAAAGTCGCACAGTGTGCAGAGAAGTGGACATTGCAGGGGTTCCATCTTGCAGCCATGGATGGTAAAAAGGAACTGAGGGACAGTTGGGCTCATTCGGTCTTTATGCCCATGGGTGGGTGGTGGGCAAGGGCATCCAGCATGCAGGCACAACCCCAGTGGATACTGCTGGTCCAAAAAATCTGATCTGGCACATACACACCAGAAGTGGAATGCATGTGGACAAGCACAGACACCACAGTGATAGACACTTTAAAAGCGAAGCCAAAAACTGCACAAGATTTTTAAATCTGTTAACTAATAATGTGAGAGGATTATGATCTTGGGGCATTTGCTACAAGCCATAAGAAGCTTTTTAATAATCCATATGGTGCATTCATTAAAGAAAACGGCAGGGGGGCGGAGGGGGAGATTCTGTTTTCGGACCTACCCAGTGATTCTCTACTTACATGGTTATATTTTGTTTTTGCTAAGACCCCAATTCTACACGACTGAGCTAACTGAATTCAATAGGTGCAGGATCAGGCCCTATATGCACAGATCTCATTGGTGGCAATAGGAGCTGCAAAGAAAGCCAGATATCCAAGATGAAACCCACTGTGTAGATCGAGAGCAAAATTTTTCTATACTATGCAACTTTGGATTTTTTTTATTTTTTAGAATTACATACATCTTAAAAGCTTGAGGTCAGTTTGACACATTCTATTTGAGATTATAATTACATATAACATCAGAGGGGTAGCTGTGTTAGTCTGGATCTGTAATAAGCAACAAAGAGTCCTGTGGCACCTTATTGACTAACAGACGTATTGGAGCATAAGCTTTCGTGGGTGAATACCCACTTCGTCAGACGTGTCTGATGAAGTGGGTATTCACCCACGAAAGCTTATGCTCCAATATGTCTGTTAGTCTATAAGGTGTCACAGGACTCTTTGTCGCTTTTTACATATAACATTTATTTTCAGCTTTCCTGAGAAAGGATTTTGTATCAATGTTTTTTTTAAATAGAAAGGGAAAGAGCAATGGGGAACTCACCTCTGAAAAGAATCCACTTCCTGTAAAAAATTTTCACACATTCCAAAAAGGGGTTCCACTCTGAAATGAAGATAAAAGGCTCTTTTTATTTTTCTCCCCCAATTAAAAACTGGTTATAATCCTACCAGCATTATAAAAGTATCTAGAGATTCTGGAACATCCTGTGCTTGTGGAAAGTGCAAGATCTTACAGATGAGAGGCCAGCAATGATAGTTTCATAAAATAAATCTTTGCGTTTAAACAGATTCTTTACCTCTGTGAAGAAAGTATTAACTTCAGCATTGTAACATGGGAAACTGAGAAGCAATAGGTTAAGTGACTTCCCAAGGCAACTCTGTGTTACAGCTGGAAATAAAAGCTAAAAATCCAGCCTCCTAATATTGTGCCCTAACCATGACGAACTAAGGGTATGTCTACAGTGCACCTGGAAAGTGTACATTCCAGCTTGAGGAGACATATCTGCGCTAGCTTTGATTGAGTTAGCAACACTAAAAATCCAAGTGTAGCTGTGGCAACATGACAGCGGGAGGGACTAGCTGCCCAAGTACGTAATCAGCATCTTGAACTGGTATGTACTTGGGATGGCTAGACCCTTCTACCACTCGTGCCACAATAGTTACACTTCCATTTTTAGTGCACTAGCTTGATCAGAGCTACTGCAGGTATGTCTCATACACCTTCCAGCTCCAGTACAGACATAACATAAGACTCTGATTGTGCAAACACTTAAACTTGTGTGTAACTTTACTCACTTGAATAATCAAAGTGAACTAAACAGGGCCACTCATCTGATCAAAGTTCTGCACATGCTTAAGTATTTGCAGTACTAGTGCCTAAAACATCCACTGCAGAAATAAGTCCGTCAAAAGATTTTTTTCTTTTCTAAAAGAAAAGACTCATTAACAAGCTTATAGAGTAATCCATTAATATAAATATGATGGGTTTTTTTTTTAATATGCAGCTGACATTTTCCTATTTAAATAAACTCCAAATTTTCAGGTCTAAAATGAATGATGCTCTATCAAATTAGAAGCGATTAGATATGTATTTCATATCCTTGTGTCAGAGGAAAAAACCCAAGTGGTTTGTACACTCCTAGCAAGTTCATAACTTGACTTTATGCTGTGTAGTTCAACAGGTGCTTTGAAGATAAATGAAGAAACCATCTCATTCTCAACAGTCTTTTAATGACCTGTAATTCGCATATGATTATGTATTACACATGTAAGTTACCTTTGTCATTTGCAACCAAGCTTGAGAGAACTGGATTTTTGCAGTTAACCCATTCAAGAAGCCTCCCCTGCAGGTAATTCTTACCCTCTAGTAGTACGTGCAGTCACTATAAGTTGTAACGCTTTGGCTTGCAGTCTCATGTGGTGAATAATGACCACTTGTCTATTTTCCACTCCACTGTACATAAACTCCATTTTGTAAGTTTCTTCCATAATCTACAATATAAACACCATGTGATTAACTGTGTCAGATTTTGTTCAGCTGCTGGGGGAGTGTGGTCGTCAGAGTCAGAGACCTTACTCATGCATCTCAGTCTCATAAGTCTGAGATGAATAGCATCTCAGTCTCATAATTTCAGTTGAACTATTCATGGAATGAGATAGTACCAAACATGTAAAGGGGATTAGAGTCTAGCCCTAAATAAATTAAAAGAAATACAATGCATGAAATCTTGCAAAAACAAGGATGTTCATGGGAGGTGTCTATGTGCTGTTTACCCATCCCTCTCTCTTTCCTGATGTCGTCATCTCTCCCTGCATCCTGTTTCAAACCGCCCACATTGTAAGCTTTTTGGTGCCCACTAACCCACTCCTGTAATAATTGTCCTGATACAGTAGGCTAGCACAAGAGGTAAGCAAAAAACAGCAGCCACAAAGACCCTGTTTGAGTTTAAGATCTAAATGGTCAGTTTCAGGTTTGTCTTGATTTTGATTTTTTTTAAAAAGTGTCCAATCCTCTTGCAATCAACTTTATAGTCAGGAATGCTCCTGTACGATTTCAAGCTTCAGCTACAAAACAAAACATAGACGTCATTCTGGATTCTCTAAAATATATAGTTCAAAGTTTAGGCAATAAGTTATCCCATTTGTGATGTTACATTAGTTGATTATAGTAGAACATATAAAATGTGCACAAATAAATTGGAGAAGTGCTTAGATTATTAAAGAAGGTTGCTAACTTCTCTGCAAGTAGCACTTCATATTGAAGTCAAGTACCACCAAGTTACACTGTAAGAAAGGTTGGCCTCTCCTCTCATTTTCTGGCAGTGAGCTGCATGTGCAATCAGAACAAGTAGCCTCGCCGAGGGGTCTGTGTACTGCTGGGCAGAGCTGCCAGTAAAGTTATTGCAATTAGAGAAAGATATACAAGCCTAACAGACTTTTGTTTCCACCAGTCTCTGGAGACAGCTGTTTATAGCACAGTGGGCTCTGACAGACAGTGATAGCTGTCTCTTCATTACATTTTAATTAACTGGAGACTCAAATAGTCAATATCTTCTCTCAACAGGACTAGACACTTGTTTCCGGCTTAGAGAGCTATTCAGTAACCTGGAAACAAACCTCTCTCCTCTGCTTCTACTTGGATTCTCCAGTTTGGGCTTTTCTGTGCATGTTCTCTGTCATTTCAGGGTAGCAGCATCATGGGTCTTATCAAAATTGAACATGGGAAAACCTTAGATTTGTATTTAGATTTTCAGAAAGCCTTTGACAAGCTCCCTCACTAAAGGCTCTTAAGCAAAGTAAGCTGTCATGGGATAAGAGGTAAGGTCTTCTCATGAATTGGTAACTGGTTAAAAGATAGGAAACAAAGGGTAGGAATAAATGGTCAGTTTTCAGAATGGAGACAGGTAAATAGTGGTGTCCCCCAGGGGTCTGTACTGGGCCCAGTTTTACTTAACAAATTCATAAATCATCTGGATAAAGGGGTAAACAGTGAGGTGGCAAAATTTGAAGATGATACAAAACTACACAAGATAGTTAAGTCCCAGGCAGACTGCGAAGAGCTACAAAAGGATCTCTCAAAACTGGGTGACTGGGCAACAAAGTGGCAGATGAAATTCAATGCTGATAAATGCAAAGTAATGCACATTGGAAAACATAATCCCCACTATACATATAAAATGATGGGGTCTAAATCAGCTGTTACCACTCAAGAAAGAGATCTTGGAGTCATTGTGGATACTTCTCTGAAAAACAGCCACTCAATGTGCAGCGGCAGTCAAAAAAGCTAACAGAATGTTGGGAATCACTAGGAAAGGTATAGATAAAAAGACAGAAAATATCATATTGCCTCTATATAAATCCATGGTATGCCCACATCTTGAATACTGAGGTTAATGGTGACCAGATAATTAACACAGTTAATATTAACAAGGAGGAAGGAACACAACCCAAAACAGGGAAAGGACAGGTTAAAGAATAGTTAGATAGGTTGGATGTATTCAAATCATCGGGGGGGCCTGATAAAATTCATTGTAGAGTATACTATGAACTTGCTGAAGCCATCTCTGAACCCTTAGCAATTATCTTCAAGAACTCATGTAAGCACCTAGAGGATAATAGGGTTATAAATAATAGCAAACATGAATTTGACAAGAACCAATCACGCCAAACCAACCTAATTGCCTTCTTTGAAAGGTTTATTGGCCAAGTGGATGGGGGGGAGGAAGCTGTAGGCATGATATAGCTTGATTTTAATAAGGTTTTTGACACAGTCCCACATGACAATCTCACAGGTAAACCAGGGAAATATGATCTAGATAAAATTACTATAAAATGGGTGCATAACTGGTTGAAAAACTGTACTCAAAGAGTAATTAATAATGATTTACTGTCAAACTGGGAGGACGTATCTAATGGCGTCCAGCAGGGGTCAGTCATGGGTGTGGAACTATTCAATGTTTTCATTAATGACTTAGACAATGGAGTATGCTTATACAATTTTTTCCTCTTACTTAATTGGCCTCTCAGAGTTGGTAAGACAACTCCCACCTGTTCATGCTCTCTGTATGTGTGTATATATATATCTCCTCAATATATGTTCCACTCTATATGCATCCGAAGAAGTGGGCAGTAGCCCACGAAAGCTTATGCTGTAATAAATTTGTTAGTCTCTAAGGTGCCACAAGTACTCCTGTTCTTTTTGCGGATACAGATTAACACGGCTGCTACTCTGAAACCTATAAAATGTGTGGATAACAACAAATGGGGAGGAGTTGCAAGCACTTTGGAGGACAGGATTAGAATTCAAAATGACCTTGACAAATTGGAGAATTGGTCTGAAATCAACAAGATGAAATTCAATAAAGGTAAGTGCAAAGTACTTCACATATGAAGAAAAAACTCAAATACACAATTACAAAATGGGAACTAACTGGCTAGGTGGTAGTACTGCTGAAAGATCTTGGGGTTATAGTGGATCACAAACTCAATACGAGTTAACAATGTGATGCAGTTGCGAAAAAGGCTAATGTCATTCTGGGGTGTATTAACAGGACTGTTGTATGTAAAACACTCCTGTTAATACACCCCAGAATGACATTGGCCTTTGTAATTATGTTGCTCTATTTGGCACTGGTGAGGCCTCAGCTGGAGTGCTGTGTCCAGTTCTGGGCACCACACTTCAGGAAAGATGTGGACAAACTGGAGAAAGTCCAGAGGAGAGCAACAAAAATGATAAAAGGTTTAAAAAAACCTGACTTAAGAGGAATGGTTAAAAAAAACCTGCTCATGTTTAGTCTTGTAAACAGACTGAGGGAGGACCTGATAACAGTCTTCAAATATGTTAAAGGCTGTTACAAAAAGGACAGTGATCAATTGTTCTCCATGTCCACGGAAGGTAGGAAAAATAGTAATTGGCCTAATCCACAGCAAGGAAAATTTAAGATAAGTATTAGGAAAATCTTTCTAACTGTAAGGGAAGTTAAGCACTGGAATAGGCTTCCAAGAGAGGTTGTGGAATCCCTGTCCTTGGAGCTTTTTAGGAACAGGTTAGACAAACACCTGTCAGGGATGGTCTAGGTTTATTTGGTCATGCCTAAGGCAAGGGGGGGTGGGCGGGCCTTGAGGACGTCTCAAGGTCCCTTCCAGCCCTACATTTCTATGATTCTATGGTGACTTTAGCACAGCTGGTCTTGTGAGCGACTGTCAGACTAGTCAGACTCAGACTCAACTGCAACAAAATCAGCCTAGGTAGATCTCCTCTGAAGATGACACGCAGAGAGCTTTTAGTTTCCTACAGGCATTTAAATATGTTGAATGTGGAGTTCTACATAATCATAATATCTTCAATCAGATGGTTGACTCATAATTTAGATATCACCCAATTATCTGAGTGTGTGTAGTTTTCTTAAAAACACACACACACACACACACACACACACACCACCCCACAGCATCCACGCAATTCTGAATATCTTCAGTACATGTGGAGTTACATACAAGTCAGCCTAGCATTCATCCCACACCTCACACACAATTCATGTTGCTTTTGGAATCCAAGATTACTAAAATAGTCTATTTTACTTAAATAGTAAGAGGCATATAGGGAAGGTCTTTGCCCAGAGGACTTGTCCTCATGAAGACATGGCTCCTACAATCTCACCTGTTTTGCAGCAGCTGATGCCAAAGCATTCTGTTTCAGGTAGAGAGGAGCTGCCACATTCCACAGTTTTTCCTGGAGGGCCTACAAAAGAAACCCATGGAATATTGATAAATGTCCAACATGATAATTAAAGAGTGAAAATGAAGTTATATTCTTGTGCTAACAGGGCTTGGGAACAACACAGGAAGAGGAAGTGTTTTTTTTTGTCTCCCAGACAACCCCTCCTTGCTGCTCAAAAGGCAGCACTCACAGTTTCTTCATTCCTGGAGAATGTGTCGGCCTGATGCAGGGTGCCTTTAAAAATATGAGCAAAATAGAAAATGGAGGAATCTGAAAACTCCATAAAATAAAGTAAACAAATATACCTTATCTCCACCATAGGTTTCACATGTAAAAGCTATACTCCAAGTATGAATTTATTAGCTACTTGCCAGAATAGCTTTAGTATAAAGTATTCTTCAAAAGGTACAGGATATGGATATTGGGAAAACAAGAAACACTCCCCTATCCTGGATGATCACCACTTTCTCAGACCGAGATCAGGAACTCATCAGGTTTCAGGCAAGCATAACAGCCTGTTCTCAGAAGCTCATGGACCCACTAATATTCTAGGACACCTCTGTAGGCAGTTCCATCCCCACCAAAAAACAATGGAGAAGATTTAGTGAGTTACTAAGACTACTGGATAATCACAGCTACTCACACTGGTACCAAAGTATCTATTGTTTTCTGATGATTTGTGACAGAATCAGCAAGGGAGATCCACTGTCATGCTCCACCCCCTACACTGTCCACCTCTCCCACCCAATCGTCCCTTCCATCTGACTGCACAGCAACACCCCGGGAGCCAAGGTTCAGAACATGCAGGGTGTTCACTATCTGCACCAGCTCTTAAAATCCTGGCCCACCAGCCCCATGCACAAGGGAACAGCTTTAGTTCTACGTCTGAGACCCCTTGATCCCAGAGAGGTTGGGAAGGGGCAGGATTTGCTCCTAAGTGCTTCTGTTCTGTCACAGAAAATACTTTAGTGGAGTGTTAATTTCCTAATGAAAGGGGCTGACGTGGCACTGGAGGGGTCTCACTTTCCAATCTGTTTAAGATTTTAAATTGTATGGTCTTTCCAGGTTTTATGAAATCATGAGTAGTTTAGAAAGATCGCTGCCTTTTCCCTCACCTGAGCCAACCTTCAAGTAGAATCTACCCACCTCCTACAAAAAAGAACTTATTTTTGCCAGGGGGTCACGATAGCATATCCCCTTCTCCAATGTAAATAGGTTCACGTCAATCACCCCCCTGCAGGAGAGGGACTGTCAAGGTAACTCCCAAGCCCTGATTCTCTGCATGGGCAGCACATACTGCTTCTGCAAAAAGCTGCTGTCGCAGCTATTGACTAGCGCATTGAGTTGTATCTGCTTATATGTAATACTTTCTTTGGGTTGCAAATTTACTTGAAGATTTGCCTGGCCTAACATTGAGAGAAGCCAAATGGCAAATTCACACAGAGCAAAGAATGATTTTTTCCCCATTTTTATAACCATCCTCTATTTTACTAGGCAATACGGTTATTTTTTTAGAAGGGAATCATTTGCAAATCATTCATGCTTTGCACTTTTATAGTAGATATTCAAAGCATGTACACACATTAAATTAATCTTCACAAGATCCCTGGAATCTAGGTAAGTACAATAACTCCTCGCTTAATGCTGTAGTTATGTTCCTGAAAAATGCTACTTTAAGCGAAACAATGTTAAGTGAATCCAATTTCCCCATAAGATTTAATGTAAATAGGAGGGGTTAGGTTCCAGGGAAATTTTTTTCGCCAGACAAAAGACTATATTTTTAATATATCACACACAATATAAGTTTTAAACAAACAATTTAATACTGTACACAGCAATGACGATTGTGAAGCTTGGTTGAGGTAGTGGAGTCTGGGATATTTCTCAGGGAATGCCTTGCTGCTAAATGATTAACTAGCATGAATGGAGGGAGGAGACACAACATGGCAGAGAGACACACACACACCATGTGAGAGAGAGATGCGCATTGCCCCTTTAAGTATGCTGACACCACTCTAAGTACATTGCCTTTTTAAGTAGATCAGCAAGTTGAGACAGCAGCTGCTGCCAGCAAGCTCACTCCGTCCTGAGCTCTGTCGTGTCCCCCCCACACACACACTCTGTGGAAATGGGGTACAGGAGCAGGGAGGCAGGAGCAGGGGAAGGGGGACACCCTGCCATTAGCACCCCTCTCCCCACACCCCTCTACACAGCAAGCAGGAGGCTCCTGGGAGCAGCTCCAAGGCAGAGGGTAGGAGCAGCACACAGCAGTGGGGGGAGGGACACCTGAACTGCCTGGCAATTGATAGCCTGCTGGGCGACTACCACACAGGGAACTTAGGGGGGCTGCCGGTCCACCCTGGTTCCAAGCCCCCATCACCAGCTCCAACGGGCTGCTCTTCCTGCAAGCAGTGGACAAAGCAAGCGGCTGCCAAACAAAGTTATAAGGGAGCATTGCGCAACTTTAAACGAGCATGTTCTCTAATTGATCAGCAAGGTAACAATGAAACAATGTTAACCAGGACAACGTTAAGTGAGGAGTTACTGTATTATTCCTGTTTTATAGATGAAGAAATGAGGCAGAGAATTTAAGTTCTGCTCTATGCTAAGAAACTGACCTTCTGCTGACAACGGTTGTCCTAGTGGATGAAAACAGTTTACCTGCTATTGGGACTGTTTCCAATATGATAACAGAGAGCACAACGAAGACTCTGCTCCAAGTCTTAGGAATCTTCTCTGCATAGTACTGGAAATAGTTTTGTTCCATCGGCAGGCAAACCACTTTCACCACCAGTTCTGCTAGAACCATTACCAAAGCCCATCGTCAACAAAGTGTCAGTGATCTTGTCTCCACTGGAATTTCAAGCCAGTGTAGCTGCACTGTGCAAACCCCTTGTGTAGACAAAGTTTCCCCTGGTGCATGGTTTAGATCAGTGGAGCCACATCGGTGGCTGAAATCACAGTATAAACAAGGTCTAATTGATTTGCCCAAAGGCACAGAGGGGAAGCAGTGTCAGAGCTGGGCTAAAAACTGTAGCCCTTAGCGCCAGCTTAGCCTTGATTTTACCTAGCAGCAACTCAAGGAACCTGCAGGCCTGCATATTGTAAAACACCGGCTTAAGCAAATTAGCATAAATGAAGCATAGGCCTCTGACCTTTTGCATAGATAAAGTGGCCCAACAGTCACCCTAGATTTTGGGGAACTAGCTTGCTTAAGAGAAAAATTGGCATAAAATGAGATGAGGCAACCGTAGGAATACGGAACTGATACTAAGCTTGGATATTTTAGGATAGGATCGTTGGTAGATATTTAACCACAAACTTGCTTTAGCAATAAGGTAATGAGCATATAGGGATTAATATGCTAGCCTACCAGGTAAGGAACCCCACTATTATGAGGGTGAGGAAGTTGGATATAGACAGAGGAGACTTGGTACTTCTATGAATATTCATGCTGCATCCCTGGCTCTATATAAGCAAGAACCCACATGAAGAGGAAGCTAGCCCTCCACCCTTCAATATTTTAGTGCTATAATCTATCACCTATCTTCAAGCATTAGGGATCCAGTCCATCGGACCCATTTGGCATGCCAGAAACAGGGCTGGTCCTTTGTCTCTTACCACTTTCTTGGCGATCTGGTGGTATGCATATATAAGCCTGTGAACATATGCTATACAAGAGATAACATTTAAGATCTCTCTAATACTCTATTAACGCTATTGCTTTGGGGCTTTCCCTTCTCTAGTAACTGTATTAATAAAGATGGTTACGGTTGTGTTTTGCTGTGTGTGTGAGTGCCCTGGCCATACACCCCAGAGTTCCCTATAAGATACTGAACTTGTCAATTTTGATTCTGTTGTATCTGATTCTGGGGCAAGAACCTTAGTACACTCCTCTCATTAAATGAGTCCCACTGGCAACCATTACAGGATCAGGCTACAAACCTCAAGAGCCCTTTACTTCCAGTCCTGTGCTCAGAGCACTAGTGGATCCACGATTTCACATAAATCACTTTTCCTAAAGCAGACTTCATAAGTGGTTAGACTCACTAGCACACATGAAATATGGTAAGTGCAAGATTTGCCCAGCACTGCGCTGGCAAACGCACACAGCCAATTACAACATGATTCTAGGCCCTAGGAACACAGATGAAGACTAACCTTGATGAGGAGCAGCTGACACCGAAGGTAAGTTGCGGAGAAGTCTGCCACCCCTGCCAGTTCTGACTGAAGTTCTCCAAGCCTCTGAAGGTCACTGGAGAAAATAAGAGAAAATGCAAAATTCAGATACCTTAAAACACCATCATAAAGCACTGTAAAAATGTCAATTTTAACACATTCCAAATCCTGCAGCAGTGGCAAGGCCGAAGTTACCTAATTCTGTATTTTACCTCTGCCCACCCCTATAACCACCCCAATTAACAGCAGCAAAACATGCATGGCAGAGCAGCCTGCACCTGGGGACCTGTTAACTTCTCTCCCCTTCTTGTAGGCTGACATGAGCAGCAGTTAATCTGTCATCCTGCATTACTCTGCATCCCTATGGGAACCATACAGCAGGGTGGCTCCAGATTTAACGCAAACATTCCAGATGTTTGTAGAGCAGCAACCAACCAACTTGTATTAAACTGCTGGGAAATCTTTCTTCTGATGCTAGCTAGAAGGGATAGCTTAGAACATACTGGATCCATATAGCCAATTATATTTGGAACACAGCTGCATTTCTTATTTTGTAAGTCTGATGCTGGGGTCGACAACCTTTCAGAAGTGGTGTGTTGAGTCTTCATTTATTCACTCTAATTTAAGGTTTTGCATGCCAGTAATACATTTTAACATTTTTAGAAGGTCTCTCTCTCTAAGTCTATATTATATAACTAAACGATTGTTGTATGTAAAGTAAATAAGGTTTTTAAAATGTTTAAGAAGTTTCATTTAAAATTAAATTAAAATGCAGAGCGCCCCAGACCGGTGGCCAGGACCCGGGCAGTGTGAGTGCCACTGAAAATCAGCTCGCGTGCCACCTTTGGCACACGTGCCATAAGTTGCCTACCCCTGGCTGATGTATAGTTTACAAGAGCCGGTTACTTAATGCAACACACAATAGGTAATTGCTCAAATACCAGTAGAGCAATCAGTCACACCCATGCCTAGATTATGCTGACAGGGCAAACTAAGGGCACATCTACAACACATTTTGTTTAGGTAAACTGGGGTGTAAATTTACCCCATACAAGCCTACCATGCACTAAATGTCAGCGTGGACACTGCTAAGGTGCATAACAATTCATTAGTGCACTTTAATCTACTCTTGTTTCAAAGTGGGATAGATCAAAGCACATTAATGAACTTTTACAGCGCGTCAGCAGGATCCTCAGGGACACTTAGTGTGTGGCAGATTCACACCCCAGCTTGCTGTGAATTAAATGTTTGTGTAAACAAACCCTAACTGAATATGCAGAGTTTTACTACTCCAGTTTGTGTGGAATTTTAAACAAAATCTGGGTTTCTATTAAAAAAAGAAATCTTATCTTCAGTTCTGTAGAAATCAGAGATACAAAATACAGAGTCCGCCTTCTAATTTTTCATTCTGCATTTTGCTTTGTAATTTAGTCTTTCCAGTTGTTGTTTTTTAAATCATTGTGTTGGTTTCTTGCATCCCCCTGCTGTAGGTATGTCTGTGCAAAGGGTCTGAAAGAATCCCGATCTTTGTACCCAGAGAAGCTACTTCCTAATCAGAGGGGCACCTTCTTCCTTAGATGCAACTGCAAGAAAGCCAATTTGGGGTTTACACAGCCAGTCAAGTTTACCCTTCTCCTTGGGAAGGGAGGGGTAAAGGGAGAAGAACTGCAGACTCCTTACTGTCCAGTCATCATGTCACGCTCAATTTGTCCCCAACATCCTAATGGGAGGGGAGGGAGCTCTTCCCTGGCTAATAATCAGCCAAATAACTAGAAAACCATCTTCAAAGCTTCTGTGGTTGACAATTCCATACTTATTTCTGTATAAACATTATTAAGCCTCCACACCCTTGCAAGGTAAGCATGATCCCAACTGAACAGATAGAGAAACTGAGGCAAAGATATCAGAGATGTTAAGTGACTGGCTCAAAAACCTGTGATACCTCCACTCTCAGTCATGTGCTCTAAGCACTAGGGAATACCACCTCACTGGACTGAAAGGAAAATTGCTTCCCCAGCTACCAGTAATTACAAGAAAGGAGGAAGCCTACTGCTAGGAACTCTTTCTACCCCTCCCCACCCAACAGTCAAGGTAGCAGCATCTTGTCCACCCCCAAAATTTGTTTCAATATATTTTAAAAAGCACAGAAGTCCCTCCCTGCCTCCCAAAAAAGCCAAAGGGCAAGGATTTTAGTACAGTCCTTGTTCTGCAGTACTGCCTGTAGTCGCAGAAGGAAGGTAGATATGGAGATAATTTACATGAATTCCCAATGCACAGCTATGCTGTCTCCCGATTAAGCTGTCTCTTTGCACAAGCTGCACATGTGGCCCTCTGCCACATACACACACCAGAAGTGCGTCTTGTCGCCAGCTTAGGGAAGCATTCACAGCTCCTATGAGCTTTCCATAGCTGTTTTGTGCTTCAGAGATTTCAGATGTTCTGCTAAGAAATCACCTGCATACAGCCACAACATTTAGGTCCTAAAACATTCCCAAGACCATTTTTATTCTGTGTGCAGTAGTTTCTGAACAGCTGGGGACCAGAAACGCATCATCCACCTTTCACACTCATGTTTTAAAGAATGAATACCACATAGTTGATTCCTTACAGTGAGTAGCTGTAAAGGTGATTTATGGCTACAAGTACAGCAAAGATAAGTTGGGAGAGAAAATAAACCTGTATGGAATGCTGCATCCACATTTGAGATCTTTTTCATTGCATTGTCCAGTACTTTCCTGCCACTCAACTAAGGATCTTTTTCCTGTCCAGGAGACAAGGCACACGGGAAAAAAATTCTTTCCAAGTCTCTTGTTCATGCAAATCAATCAATCAGTAGATGAATTGGAAATGGAAAAGGCAGCACAAAACCTTCATTTAAAAGCCATACTGAATCCTTATCTATACAAAGCAGACTGTGGTGCATAATAACGTTGCCTATTTGGGGGAAAATCTCTCCTGTGACTTTAGTATGGGTGAAAAGGACCAGACTATTTGACGATTGGGACTGGTGGGCAGAACACACCAAACAGTGGAAATCTATACCTCCAGCGAGCGAGGGGTCACAGAACTCAGAAATCAATGGAGTACAGGGGACAAAAATTGAACAAAAGGAAACAGGTGTGCAGGTCACAGGGTCAAAATGAGTGATCCAGAGTGGGCCACCGAGCAGAGAACCCATGGATATTATTGACCGTCCTAGAGACGAAAGTCCTATTTATCCCCTGCCTGCAGAGCCAGATTAACTCTCCTGTGGGCCTGGGGCTATTAGATTTTGTGGGGCCCCTGGGGGTTTGGAGTGGGCTCGTGGGCTCAGGGCTGGGGTGTGGGAGGGGTGCAGCTCCAGCTGGGATGGGGGGGGGGGGGGCCTCTGGGTTGGGGCCAGGGCTGGGACGGGGGTTAGGGTGCAGTAGGAGGTTCAGGGTGCAGGCTCTAGGTGGGAGTTTGGGGGCAGGAGGGGCCTCAGGGCTGGGACAGGGGGTTGTGGTGCAGGAGGGGGCTCTGGGCTGGGGTGGGAGTGCAGGAGGGGAATGCGGGGTGCACGCTCCGGCTAGGAGGCACTTATCTCAGGTGGCTCCTGGTCAGCAGTGCAGCAAGGCTAAGGCAGGATTCCTGCCTGCCCTGGCTCCGTGCTGCTCTGCTCCCTGAGGTGACTGGCATGTCCGGCCCCTAGACAGAGGGGCCAGGCCGTTCTGCACGATGCACACTGCCCGTGCCTGCAAGCACCGCCCCTGCAGCTCCCATTGGCTGCAGTACCTAGCTAAAGGGAGCTGCAGAGATGGTGCTAGGGGCAGCACGCAGAGATTCCCTGAACGCCCCTCGCCTAGGGGCCGCAGGGGCACCTCGGTGAGCCGGTGCTTGCAGCTCCAGCCCGGAGGGGCGCTGAGACTCGGGGACTGGTGTCCAGCGGCACGGAGACATGCGGCCAGCTGCTTCTTTTCATCCAGCCCGCGACATCCGGCCTGTGGGCCTGCAAGGCCCCCCTTAGCCTGAGACCCTGGGCTGCAGCCCCGAAAGCCCCTGCATTAATCCGGCCCTGCCTGTCTGTGCTGCTCCTGTTCTGTGAAGTGCAAGTTTCCCCAACGTTATCCTGTCCTGGAAGGACCTCCTCTCTAAATACAAGATGGTAGTTCTCTCTACATGCCTGTTAAAGCTATGGCCCCTATTGAGACTGTCACAGGGGTCAACTGCAACTGAACAGAAACAGGTCTGGGACCACCCATTTCACTTCACATGGGCCTAATCTTGTTCACAACATTCTCTTCAGAAGGTTCAGTCTAAGAGCCCAAACTGGGAAATCAGACAACATCTAGAACCACAGTAGACATTTCAGAAAGCTGGGAATTAGAACAATTCTCCTGACAATGATTAATAATAATAATAATAATAATACTTAGTTCTTATTTTCACCACTAGATCTCAAAACACTTAAAAGTACACAGCCTTACCGAATGGTGAATTCAAGCAGCTCCTGTGTGCTCTGTGGGTCTAGGTGCTGAAGGTTGTAAACTCTCTCAAGACTCTGTTGCAGGAACTGCTGGGAAGGATCTTCATGAGGGGTAACACTGGGGGAAACAGGGGAGGATACTAGTTTTCTACCTGGCAACTGAGCAAAAAGGAAAACAACAAACAAAAACAAAAAAGCTAAATCCAGATGACAAAATTCACTTGGTCACAATTGTGTGTGTCACCATTTAAACAAGAATTCTACAAAGTGGGAACTACAACATACTTTTCTAGTTCAGAATTTGCATCAACACCTTCAGTTTCACATCTTCATTATACAAACACTGCAGTTCTAGAGACCCTGCCCCATCCAAGGATCTCAATGCACTCTACCATTAAACTTCAACCCCTGAGAAGGCGGCATCCCCATCTATAAAACAGGGATAGTGACGCACGGTGCTGTTAAAGTGTCTTTGCCAAGATCACACACAGTGAAATTCTCCCCCATGTAGAGGGGGCACACTAGGCCAATGGGGTATCGGGGCATACAACTTGACGGGGCAATCCTACCCGTAAGTACAGGGCTTAAGTGGAACTGATGTCAAGCAGGGGCCTTGTTGCAGGTCCTCTGCAAAGGGGTGAATTTCACCCAGGTGCTGCAAAGCAGTGAAAAGAACTCAGGAGTCCTGCCTCCTAGTCACCTTTTCTATCCTCTAGATTATACTCATCTCTTTTATATGGAAAAATAAGTTGATTATCCTCTCAGACACCCCAAAATATTACAAAATCCACACTGTAATGAGTTAATATTTCATACACACACTTCACAAATACAGCAGCATTCACCCCCCTGAGGGAAAACCGATCTTCTGAAAACAAAGTTACACCAGTGGCGAGTGAACAATGTTCTCACTAAATATTCACAGCGACTGAGAGAATGATTGGTTACCCCAAAAACAACTTACTCTCAATGGAGGGACAAGATGAGAGAGACTGTCACGAAGATAGGCGTAGTGTCTGAAAGTATGATCCGAGAACAGCGCTGGCATTGTTGGGCACGTTTTAGCAGCATTAAAAATGAGAACCAGAACAGCAATATCTATTGAAGTGGGATGTTAAGGAAAAAATGGTACTTTTCAGATTCCTCCTGGGTAGCGAGTTAACGAAACATTGGACACTTCCTTTGCTGGAGATTATTTATAAAGTTCTGTACAACAGGAGAAGAATGCAGAGCAAAAAATCAAAACAGCTCTCTGCCTAGATACTTGGTACACCTCTACCCCGATATAACGCGACCCGATATAACACGAATTTGGATATAACGCGGTAAAGCAGTGCTCCGGGGGCGGGGGGCTGCGCACTCCAGCGGATCAAAGCAAGTTCAGTAGAACGTGGTTTCACCTATAACGCAGTAAGATTTTTTGGCTCCTGAGGACAGCGTTATATCAGGGTAGAGGTGTGCTATGTTACAGTATGCTCCACTGACAGACTGGTGCAAGGACACCATCAGCATCAACCAGTTATAGTTAGGAAGTAATGTGAAGAAGATTTTGTAAACTAACATATTTTGGACTGGAGTGAGAGAAACAATTTAACTCAAATGGAGTCCTCTTTACCCAACTTTCTCCAAGCCTTTACTCAAAAGGACAAATGTATGCAATTAATTGCATTAGCCATCTGGTTAGGTGTAAACCCCTCCTTGCATTCAATTCAGATTCTCTTCAATTCCTAAAAGGGTTTATTCTAGTTATATTTGCACAGGAAGCTCTGGTGGACGGTGCACGAGACAAAAACTATACTTCACAGAAGTAGAGAGGGGAGAGAGTAGTTCCAGTGTAACTGTTCTCAGGCTTTTTAAACAAAATTGTGTGTGTGTGATTACAGAGATGAGCAGTGAGGAGAATGAACAGAAGAAAAATATAATTTTAAATTTCTATAGCATCTTCCTTTGCCAATGATGATGATTATGACGATAACACTTTAGCACATACAGTGCTTTAGACGTCCCAGTGCAAACATTAACTTATTCAAGATTTAGGAGAGAAACCAAAGTGCCCCACAAACTATAAACTTTATTTCCACTATAATTTAGCCACTTCTGGAGTGAAAGAAAGCAGTCAACCAGAACTGCAGAACAGTGGAAGAAGGGGAAGTTTTAGTTAAACCCTCCATGACAAACCCTCCGCTCACTGAAAAGGCTAACGGATCTTTAAGGTTCATGCAGACTTTGATCTTTAAAGGACTTACCTGTCAGACACACACACAACAAATTGCAAGGTACCTAGTTTATTCACCTCAGAAGGATAAAGGACTAATTTGATCCTGCTGGCATTTGAACTAGGCAACATAGTTATTCCAAAACCTGACCCCACCATTGGATGGATAATAAAACAGAGTAGAACAACGGACACTGAAATAGCTGAAGTAATATCTTTTATCGGACCAACTTCTGTTGGTGAGAGAGAGAGAGAGACAGACACGCTTTCCAGCTTACACACAGCTCTTCTTCAGGTCTGGGACACTAACTAATCTGAAAGCTTGTCTCTCCCACCAACAGAAGTTGCTCCAATAAAAGATATTATCATCACCCACCTTGTCTCTCCAATACCCTGGGACCAGCATGGCTACACCAACACTGCATACTGAAATAGCTGTAAGAGTTTACATCTGAATCAGTAGAATGATCTGATTATTAGAAAAATACGTGTAATTATTCTACCAAGTCAGCAAGGACTTCTTGTCAGACAGGAAAAAAAAAAAACAGGATACAGGCTGGGTCGTCCATGTCAGGTTCTGGGGTGTCAAAAAACGGATGAGTACTCAGCAGCTCTGGGACCAGTGGAAGCACCAGAGTAGGATGCCTGCAGCCCAGGAACTTTAAGCACCTGAAAATACACCGGTTAAGAACATTTCACAAAACAGTGGTGTTATTAATACTATTTCATATTTATATTACAATAGCCCCGAGAGGCCCCAATCAGAATCAGGGCCCCAGAGAGTTAGGCACTTCGCATACACATCCAATGACAGTCTGAAGAACTAACAGTCGTAGTTTTGCTGGACCCCATCAAATGCTAATGAAACTGAAAATATAGCTTGAAAAACATAATTAGAAAAAAGAGGGAGCAACAATTAACACAGTCTACTTAAACTGTAATCACTTTGGGAGTAGGAACCTGTCTTGCTGCAAAATACCAAACACACTTTGGGGTGCTATGTTACAAAAATTAATAACCATGCCACCTTTACCAATCTTTTCTTTTCTTTTTTGTTAAATATCCAGAATATGCTGTAAGAGACTTTTAGAAAAAGCAGTTTAAAATAAATGCTTTTAAGCGTCAAAAAAAAGTTCAATTTGAATCCACATTTTCTATAGTAATAACTTGCTTGTTGTTTCTCATTTTAAAAAATGAAAAGCATACGGTCTTGGGTATTGTACATGAAAATCAATGTTTGCTATGGAGCTCGAGTAGAACACGCCCAAAAGCACAGTGTGCCCATAAACAATATAGCTGTCAACTGGTATAATAGGATCCAAAAACCAAGGTAACAAAGCCAATATTTAGTAGAATCTTTTAAGTAATCAGAAATATATGGTTTAGTAGAAGTTAGTTTTTAGGTTGAACTAAACTGTACTGGAAACCATGTGAATACTTTAAGTGGTTGTTTATAATTTGGTCACTAGGATGGTCCTTAGTGAGATTCTCCTTTATGCAAGCAGACAAGCACATATGCAGGTACAAAAAACAGTTACCCTCTCGTAACTGTTGTTCTTCAAGATGTGTTCACGTCCATTCCAATCAGATGTGTGCGCGTTGCGTGCACAGTTGTCAGAAAGTTTTCCCTTAGCAGCTCCCATCCTGTCAACTGTGGAGCCTCATGGAGTGGCACCTTCATAGCGCTCAATATATGACCCTGCCGACCTGGCCCCTCCTCAGTTCCTTCTTGCCGGCTACTCCGACAGAGGGGTAGGAGGGTGGGTATTGGAACGGACATGGGCAACACATCTCAAAAAACAGCAGTTACGAGAAGGTGAGTAATCGTTTTTTCTTCTTCGAGTGCTTGTTCATGTCAATTCCAATCAGGTGACTCCCAGCTCTACATTGGAAGTGGGGTTGGAGTTAAGGAATCACTGATTGGAGCACCGCTCTGACAAATGCTGCATCATCTCTGGCGTGCTGGGTAATAGCATAATGAGAGGTGAACATATGCACCGAGGACCATGTTGCTGCCCTGCAAATTTCTTGTATCGGGACTTGGGCCAGGAATGCCACTGATGAGGCCTGTGCCCTCATGGAATGTGCCGTAAGTGCCGGCGCTGGGATCTTGACCAGCTCGTAGCATGTGCAGATGCAGGATGTGATCCAGGAAGATATTCTTTGAGATGAAACCGGGAGTCCTTTCATCCGGTCTGCTACCGCTATGAACAGCTGGTTTGACTTCCTGAACGGCTTAGTGCACTAGATGTAGAATGCTAGCGCTCGCCGAATGTCCAATGAGCGTAGCCTCTGCTCACGGCTACTGGCATGAGGCTTAGGATAGAAGACAGGTAGAAAAATGTCTTGGCTAGTATGAAAGAGTGACACTACCTTGGGAAGAGAGGCTGGGTGAGGCCTGAGTTGCACCTTATCCTTGTGGAAGACAGTGTAGGGTGGCTCAGAGGTAAGGGCCTTTAGCTCTGACACCCTCCTAGCTGATGTGATGGCCACCAGGACGGCTAGCTTCCACGATAGATAGAGAAGGGAGCAAGTCACTATTGGCTCTACCCCCCGGCGGTGGGCGGGATTGAGGCAAGGGTCTGCCAGAGAGTCTTAATATTGCTCTGGATAATTTTTATTAGTGGCAGAGCTACCCTGGACGGTCCCTCTGGCCATGCGTCCTGTGGTCAATTGGGGGAGGGCCCAAGGTTGAAGCTCCCACCACCGCTTCATCCAGGGACAAAGATGAGGAGGCCAGAGGTGGTACAGGGTCCTCCTGACCCTCTGGCTCTCTGCCCTCCTGTTCAGCGTCTGGGGCCCTGTGGCAACCGTAGCCGAGGTGGTAGTAGCCTGGCCTTGCAATGGGTCGTGCCTCGGAGGCGACCTGGGCTAGCTGTGGGGCTTGCGACAAGGTCACCTCGGAACCACGGGGCATAGGCCAGTCTTTGGCTATCTGGGATAGTCAGTGCTCTGAGGCCACTGAATGGGAGCCCCTGGAAAAGGAGCCCTGGGCCTGTGGTAAGCCCAGGGGGTCCAAAAAGGCCATTGTGCCGGAGGCTGCCACTGGGGGTTGCCATGCCATCGGTGCCTCCCTCCATCGCCTGTTGCGACGGGAATAGTGCGAGTCACCATCCGAGTCCGAAGACACGGATCTCGACTGAGATGACCATGGTGACGCCGCATAGTGCTACGCCAGGGACCTGCGCCATGTTCATAATGCAGGGGTCAGGTGTCGAGATGCCCGGGCCAGGGACTGAAACCGGAAATCCGGTGTTAGGGACTGGTGTCTTAGATCTGTTGCTGGGGAGCGGTGCCAGGGGTATGGTGCTAGTCCTCTCTCAGAGCCGGGGATCGCTGCTGCCCCCTCGTCGGTGCTAGGGAGCGTCGTGCCGCTGGTGCCGGGGAACCCTGCTTGGAGTCCGCTGCTGGAGAATGGTGACTTGTGGATGGCAATCTGGAGCGGTGCTGAGGCGAACGGCGCCAGGCTGGAGAGGGTGACTGCCGCATCATGGCCAGCTTGCCTCTAGATGGCCTCTGATCACTGGGGGCTGAGGAGCCGTCATCTCTATCAAGTCTCTGACAGCTTCAAAAGTGTCTGGGGTGGACAGTAACTCCAACTCCTCCACCTGGCACTGCCCATCCCGGGAGTCGCTGTGCACCGTACTCAACGGTCTGTTCGTGGGAACCCAAGTCGATGGCGCCGACTCTTGTTGCCTAGACGCCGAGGGCGCCTTCACAGGACGCCCTGGTACCGCATCTGCAGGTCCCGCTGTTTTCTGCGCCTTGGAGCGCCCCGTCGGCTTGTCTATGCCGCTTGTACAGCATCGGTGAATGTGAGCGGTGCCGGGTTGTCTGTGCCTCCTGCAGTGCCAGACAGCGCCGGTGCAGAGGGTCTCTTAGACTAAAGTCCTTCCTCTGCACCGTGTTACATACCGATACCGGGGCACTCCGTTCGGATGCGCTCAGTACAGGGTCTTGGCACTCCGCAGCAGACTGGGGACGAAGGGCGGATTCCATGCGCAACTGCTTCAATTGGAAATCTCGCTCTTTTTTAGTGCTGGGGTGGAAAGCCCTGCAGATCTTGCACCTATCTATCTGGTGCGTCTCCCCCAGACACTTCAGACATGCGTTGTGGGGGTTGCTCGTTGGCATAGGTTTGCTGCAGGTTCTGCAGGGTTTAAAGCATTGGGACCGTGGCACGCCCCGGGGCCTGGGATACCCCACTCCCAAACCTCACTACATACAATATATACACACTAACAACTAAGACTAACTACAACTAAACTAGGCTAAGCTAATTATATGAAAGAACGCTAAGGGAAGCTCTTGCTAGGCAAGCGACCACAGTTCCAATGACCGTCACTGGTGGTAAGAAGGAACTGAGGAGGGGCCAGGTCGGCTGGGTCATATACTGAGTGCCATGCAGGCGCCACTCCAGGGGGCTCCACCGCCGACCTGACGGGAACGGCTAAGGGAAAACTTTCCGACAACTGTGCACGCCGCGCGCCCACACCTGATTGGAATTGACATGAACAAGCGCTCGAAGAAGAATCTCTATTTCAGATGTCAGTGTGAAAAATGCTTAGTACCACTTCTGTTCAGAATATTTACAGGATAACAAGAAATCAGACTAGTAGCAACTGTACCCCTCAGCTAAATACAACATTAATTGGCTTTAGGACTTGGTTATTAGAATAAATATGAAAGCTAAAAAAAGTGAACAAGAAGCATGTAGAAAAGCAACACTTACTTCCATATGGACTCTCTGTCAGTAGGATATTTGGTTAGGTTTTTCAGCAGCTCCACCAATGCAAGATGGATGCCTTCTTTAGTCGAGACATTGGTGCAGCACAGTAGTTCATGAAGTGCTTCCCGAATATCTCGGGAGGAATCCTAAAAACCAAGAGCTCTAACTATTAGCATGCACGTGTGTGTGTGTGTGGGGGGGTATATATATATATATTTTTTTTTTAAATATGTTGATTTTTTTACTTGGCTTGTAGAATTAGTCCCATAGGTTCCCTAAATTCAATGGCTATTTCTAGTAGGTTACAGCAAAACCCAGAGGACCATCAGTCCAGCCCACCTGCTGCAGGCTCTGTTTCTTTTGAACTCAGCCAAGATGTCTCACTTACACATGCGCTGCCTTTCACAGATGAAAACTTTTCCACTCTTCACTCTCTCAAATGAAAATCAGTAGGAGTGGTAAATATACCAACCAGTATCCTCAGGCACAAAGTCTCTCGTAGATATTTAGAGGTGCTGGGTAATTATTGCCTGGCCAAGCAGATGATGGCTGAAAACTACATTTAGCCATTTAGGAAGAAGTGTTCCTTTATTCAGCATTTGAAGCTAGAGCCTGCAGGCCCTTAATCAGGCAAAGTTCCCATTCAATGGAAGAAGTTATGCCCCTGGCAGCATTGAATGGGTTTGCAAAGGTGTCACTGAAGGCCATATTCTGGCCTGCAAAATCTATTACTGGAGATGATGTATGGGATGAACAGAGCCAAGAATGACTCTCAGTTCCTAGGCTGAGTTTTCCAGGCTGGCAGTCGGGGGTGATGGGGGGCGGGGGGGGGAGATCTTTTTACTTTTGAACTGCACAAAGCTTGATATTGGAATCCAATGAGACAATAAATATGGAATCCCAAAATGTCATTTTTGCAGTCACCTTTTAAGGCAGAAAAACACTTCAAGAGGCACTTTGCTGCCAGAAGTGTCACCTTTCACATACACCATAACATGGAGGTCCTATAGCTCCATTTATACAAGTGTTTACTATTGTACCATAGCTGAATTCCAATTTGAAAAATTACATTCTACCTGCCTAAAATACACACTGTAGTTTCAAATGCACACATTATTCTTCCTCTTTACCAGTACTTATGCAGTGTTGCTGTGTGCTGTTAAAAAGCTTGTGTGCTCTGCTCCAGAGGTGGCTGCATATCAGTGGTAGATTTTTTTCTTTTATTTACGATTTGCTGAATACCAACACCATGAGAAGAAACAGAAGCCTTGACGTTAAGAATCTCAGTCTAACTAAACAAAGATAGTGCAACAGGTGACCAAAGGGTGGAAGTATCACAGGGCTGTGCAGAATGTTTGGTGTTGGTCTTTTTTTTTTTTTTTTTTAAATAAAATAACACTGCTGAGTGGACAAAGCTTCACAAAGAAAGTGTGTTCTAAGGAGGGACTTGAGAGAGACAATGAAAACATCGCATGCAAGGTCAGGCATAGGGATCACAAGGAAAGTATTAGCCAAAGTGCTCGGAAACCCTTCAGGATCAGAGATGCTATATAAAGCATCAGTTATCATTCATATTATGCCAGCTGAAATGTGATAAATCAGCGTAGAAATACAAACAACAAAAAAAGATGTAGGACTAAATTTTCAAACATCATTAGTGATTTTAGGTGCCTTGATTTTTGGGTATCCAACTTTAGCTTTTTTGATAGTTTAGACCATACTCTGTATCAGCATATATCATATGCATACAAAAATCAAAGGTAATAAATTCTAGGAGAACGAAGACAATGACCATGGGAAGCTCTTTCCAAAGAGAACACTTGCCTCCAAGACAGCTAGCACGGTATCGAGCTGGTCCTCTCGCAGCGTTATGTTGTTGGAGATTTTTCTCATCGTGTGTATCGACTGCAATCTTACCTCTTCAATCTCATCATTAAACATGTCTACTAGAAAATCAAGACACTTCTCTGCAAAAGATTGTGAAGACTGAGCCAGCATACAGAGGGCCTCAACTGCAGCAATTCGAACCTCTGAAAGAAGGGAAAAAAAATCTTATTTGGGGTTATTTTTAATACTGGTCAAAAGCTATATCACCTAGTGGCCAGACCTCAAGCTATGCAAGGGTAAGAATTTTGATAGGAGACCACTAAGGACAATCTAGAGACAGCTCTGGTGATTCAGTTAGGTATCATTCACTCCAGTTCTGAACAGCACAAGCTACCATTTGAAGTGACACTGAAGGTATTTTCAGGTGAGGAAAAAAAAAGTTTATTATTAGAGAGCCATGACGTGTTTTGCAGGAGTAGGGGTTTGGATAATTACATTCTGCCTCCCTGTAGTCTTCCTGCCATTTCGATTGTCTAGAGTGTTCTTCACATCCTTCCTTCACTTGCTGTGTAGTTCTCTACAAACGTTACATTTCACCCCAGGGTGACTGTGTTTCAATAGCAGAACAAGTGAACCCTGCAGTGGTTCTCAAACTGTGGGTTGGGATCCCAAAGTGGGTTGCGACCCCATTTTAATTGGGTCGCCAGGGCTGGCTTAGACTTGCTGGGATTCGGGGCCAAAGCCCAAGCCTGAGGGCTCGGGTTACAGGCTCCCTGCCTGGGTCCCCCGGCCAGGGGAAGTGGGGCTTTGACTTTGCCCCTCCCCCGGGGTGACGGGACTTGGGTGGCTCAGGCTTCGGTCCCCCTCATGGGGTCCTGTAGTAATTTTTGTTGTCAGAAGGGGGTCATGGTGCAATGAAGTTTGAGAACCCTTTGTTTAGAGCTGTGTGATCCCTCAGAAGGGAAGAGGTACCATGTGAATGATTAATATGCATGTTATTGGAAAGACCTGAAGGGATAGCCAAACAGCCAACATGTATTCATGCTGTGAAAAACACTGTAGGTATTTGAAGTACCTCCACATGTAATTCACTAAATGAAGGCAAAAGACTCATCTAGTTTCTGCAAGCTTTTGGGTCATAAAAACGCCAGAACCAAATCTGACATGTTATAAGATATTTCAATTTTTCCATGCAAAAAAGCTCAGCTTGAAAACACTGAATTAAAACTTGCAAATGTAGCATGTTAGGCTTATTGTTCTTGAAAAACATGGTGACTCCTGATGCCTCTGATTAACTGGAAAAAATACTATCAGAGAAAGATGTCTGCTTATTTATAGATCCTTTCCCCTCATCCACCAACCTACTCACTACAGTCAAGGCAGCAGAGATTAAAACACATTTCATTGATATTGCTCTGACAAGGCAGACTAAGATACAGATTAAAAATCAGTGCATGGGAAGGCTGCAATGCTGTGTATAAAGTGGGATTGTAGCCAATAGCACTTAAAGTGCAGTAATGGTCAGAGGGGTGACAGTGTAAATAACTAATTTCCACATCAGTTCACCAGATCTGTGTGTATTCTAAGTCAACCATTCTTCATTGATAGAAATGCTACATTTGGCAGAGTATAAAATCTATGTGACAGCAAGTTGGATATTGTGGTATGGAAATCAGAATTGTTCCAAGTGAAAAATCTTTATTATTAAGCCAGAAAGAACCAAGGTAATTTTTCACATCCCCCCAGGAAGATTTTTTTACAGAAACATCACGTAATTTTAATTGCAAATTGAGCAAGCCTAATACAGAAGTCATAGAGCAACGTGTTATAGAGTGATTTTACAGAGATACTTTTTAGAGCACACTCTGTACTTTCTAATGTCGCTCCATCCATGCGATAAATTTTAAAAGCAACAATCAGAAATTACAGCTCATAGAAATTTTCATGTTCAAGGCACTTCACTAACATTAACCCTCTCAATAGCCCCATGGAGATACAAGGAGTAAGAATTATTCCCAATTCAGAGATGGGGAAGCTGGGGCAGAGAGGTGAAGTGACCTTGGTGAGTCCGATCAACAAGGTCAGTATCATTGTCATAGCCAAGTTTAGAACTCCAGGGCTTGGGTCCCAATGTTGTGCTCCAAACTACAGCTGGCCAACTCTGTTAAAACTATTTCCAGCGAGAGAGGACAAACATGCTTTAAATTGTTGTAAGATTAACGTAATTTCCCCTTTCTCTAGACTCTAGAGAATCTGTCCACTTCCAGCAATTAAAATTTCCAATTTAGGACCCAATCTAGCTTACTGAAGTCAATAAAAACACATCAGTGGGAGCTGGATCTGGTCCCTGAACAATAGAAGTAGACACTCTTTTCCTCACACACGTACCTAAATTAACTGCTTATAAAAAATGATTGATTTCAGGGTACCCTAATACAGAATGCTTTGCCTGTCCAAAGTGCTGAGCTAACATTAATTCAGTCTTGCAAAGTCATGAATATTTACCAACTGGGAACAAAATCTACTTGCTCACCCTCACCGAGATGGTAAGGAAAAAAAAAAAAAAACCTTGCAATGTTATTGGCCACTTTTTTTTTTTTTAAAATAAGATCTGTTCCAGGCAACATGAATTTTGGAAGGCTACATTATCCAGTATGTTAGCAACTTTACATTCAAATCCTCCTCTCTTTGGCTGCCACATACGAAGTTAACACTCACCATACATTTCATCTTCCAGGCCATGAACAAAAGCCCCACAAGCTCCCGATTCAATCAAGTTCACAGCGCCTGTGTCTATTTCTTCTTTGGGTGCATCGTCTCCCCATTTTCTGCCACTTGAAAACTCCCCAGAGCTGTAAAGCTCTTTGGCTCGTTCATGTGCAGTGCGCTTCCGCTGGGAAAACAAATATTATGATTATGATACATCTGGGTTGTAATCAAAGACTATTAAATTTTAAAGGAACTATTGGTGCATTAACTGACTTGCTCTGGTTCCATAACAAGGTTATAGCAAGAGGCTTCAACACTGATAGGAGGAAGAGATGTAATTGCAGAGAGACATGAAAGCTATCCTCCTCTTATGTGAAAAATTACTCAATATTTTGTGCTTTGTTTTCACTGGGAAAAGAATTATATCTAACGTGGTTTAATTAACATATCTTTAAAACACGATTCTTTGGTTACCCCTGTTAAATTGCAGTTAAGCCCTACCACTTTAACATGACTGTCTGTCTATATTAGATACTAGCTTTGATTAACACATGGTTTAATGCTAATGTCTGCACATTTCCTAACACGCTTCATTCATTTGCCCAGTGCAGACAAAGCCTTACATTCACTTTCCATCCAACCAAGGATCTCAATACGCTTTAAAAACTTTAATGAATTTAGCCCCATCATCCTTGTGAGATACAGATGAGTTAACCCCCTTTTTAGATGGAAAAATTGAGCCAAAGAGAAGAAGGATTTTGCCCAAGGTCACTATATGAATCAACTATAAAGTCAGGGTAAAACAAAAAAAAAAACAAAAAACCCCAAGAGTCCCAATTCTAAGCATTAAGTCATTTGAAATGACTGCCAAAGAGATCCTGTAAGATCTTGTACTATAGCATGTTCCCAAAACTGGAACACAATCTTTCTGTTCACAATAAATAAGAGAGAAGCTCTGAAACAAGATGGTGTCAACATGGCATGCTAATCCCACTCTCTCCTCAATGAAACCTCCACAGCCTCAGGAGTGATTTATTACAAGAACAGAAAAGCTAATGAAGCAGTTTAGGCTTCATTTTCTGTTAGATTAAAGTCAACCTGTCACAATCAATCAACTCTCAATTGCCCTGAGGCATGGAAAAGATAAACAAGTATGTTTGACATTAACATACCTGTTGTGCAATTTGAGTATGCTTGGGGGGGGGGGGGGAGAGGGAGAATAAAATAATAAAAGACAAGGTTTATGTACCCTCAAATCTGACATCAGCTTCTTGTCAAGTGTCTGCTCCAAGAAATGGGAACTAACTTGCTGCATGGATCCCTGAAGAAAACAAACAAACAAACAACACATTATGTGAAGAACCAAGATGGTTATGAATGTAAGGCAATAGAATCTGCTAAGTGACACATCCCAGCACAGCGACCACTCATTTCTGTATTTCAAGGGGTTTATATAGTGCTCGTCATTGCAGTATATAGGAGCTTTTAAGAGTTTATGAGTGTCCGCATATAAATTCATCACAACACCCCACTCTCTATCTATAGGTTTCAGAGTAGCAGACGTGTTAGTCTGTATCCGCAAAAAGAACAAGCGTACTTGTGGCACCTTAGAGACTAACAAATTATGCTCAAATAAATGTGTTAGTCTCTAAGGTGCCACAAGTACTCCTGTTCTCCATCTATTAGTTGGTCCTAGCTAGGGATCTAAAAACCTGGCTTTGAAGTTGGGGGCCATAAATGAGATTTTGGTTGTGCTGAGGAGTCCATTCCGCGCAGAGGAGGGAACAGCTGTGAATCCCCAGCTGGGAAGCTATTTTCTAATGGATCTGCATATACGCTAGCTCCACCTCTCCCCTCAAAACTGCCTTGAAATTTTGGCAGAAATCAATTGATCTAGACACTGACATCATACACAGTATCAACCAGCAAATCCAGTAAACAAAAGTCAGAACATTAATGCTCTCCTCACATCCTTCTTTCCCAAACATAGGCAAAAAAGGCAACATACTGTGACCTTCTACCAAGAGGACATGAGAATAACAAGGAAACTTACCAACAGTTTAGCAGCTTGCACTCTAACAACCCATGAGCCATCACTGACCATGTGACATATTTTTCCAAATGCATCATCAACTAAGCGAATTTCTTCATTGGAAGAAGGAATTGGTACAATGCTGAATAAGACAAAGGCACACAATATAAATCACTGTGCTGAGACTTTGCCATGAAGGATAACACATTTTATACAAAGGCCAATGAAATAAACAGTGCTGTACTACTACTATATAACATAAGGAATCTTAGGAACAAAACAAAACAAAAGTCATCTAGTCCAACATGTCAACCCCCTTTTGGCTTATCAGGCTATAGGCATTTAATATACATAGCCTTTCAAACCACTACATAAGGGACTTCTCTAAGACAAAACCTTCAGAACTAGCATGCTTATTCCCTTCCTGTATAACTTTTTTAATCATTTTGCATACAGCACATACCTCTCAGGATACAGCTGACTGAGGACCCAGATCAACTGAACTGCAGCACTGCGTACCTGTTCATAATCATCTGAGAGCAGTTTGCAAGCCTGAAATGAAGGTTTCCAAATATTAATCTTAAACCCCTGCACCAGGTTTACATTTAAGCTTCCATTAAACTCTCTTACATCTCTACCCCGATATAACGTGACCCGATATAACACGAATTCGGATATAACGTGGTAAAGCAGTGCTCTGGGGAGGTGGGGCTGCGCAATCTGGCGGATCAAAGCAAGTTCGATATAATGCGGTTTCACCTCTAACAGTAAGTTTTTTTGGCTCCCAAGGACAGCGTTATATCGGGGTTGATAAAGTACAGATTCTATCCCAGCTAGGTCAGGTTAGGAATCAAAATGCATTTGGTTATCTCAACCTAGTCCTACCAGACCTTTGTCCATTACACAAATCCAGTGCAATACTTATCAGATTGGTTAGCTCTGCTCAGGTGAGCTCTAGGACTGGCTGAACTACACAGAGACATGTGAAGCATGTTGCACAGCACCTGTCCTCACTACAACTGACTATGCTCCATATTATTCTCATTTTCATAGGCCTTGATCCTGAAACTTTATCCATGAAGGTAGACCCCATCCTCATCGGAACATCAATGAAACTATTTAATTCTGTTCAGGTTCTTATACTGCGTTCATCACCATAGTATGAGCACCTTCCAGCAGTACATTAAGCAATGTGACTACACACCTGCCACATGTTTGGTCGCTCATCCTCTCTTCGTGTGCAGTGGAGTATCTTGTTTTGGTAGGGTTTCCCCCCACCCCTCCCCATAAATATACCTGTTGCTATGAGTTTACATAAGAGAAGACAGGTAAAAAAATGCACTTTGCACTAGGAGCAGAAAGTGGAGGGATTTGTGATGGTGCTTAGCTCTTGGCGGCGTTCATTCCACAGTCTCAATCCCCCAGAGAAAGTTCTGTCTCCTGCACAGACAAGCTTTACTCTTAAAGTAGAGAGTTCCATGATGCCAGAGGAGCATAGTGGTCAACCAGGTCTTTGTCCCAGCGCTTCAGACAGTCTTTTAGATATCCTGGGCCCAGGCCATGGAATGCTTGGAAAACTCTGCATGTGTGCAAGGCTCCCCTTGCACAGATTAGACTGCAGGATCAGGCCATAATTACTAAATTGTCTCACCTCTTCCAGAACCCTCTCCCTCCTCCAGTAAAAGCATACATACATATCTGGACTATTGTAGCTGAGAAAACTAGGATTTTAAAAAGACTTGCATTTTCAAGCTACCAAAGACAATGATGCATATAAGCTAACTACATGCGCTGACCGCAAATTACATCATCTCCACAGCTTCATTATCCTTGAACATACTTCCTTTCCTATTGAACTACTTTGTCACAGAAGCTAAAAAGGAACTTGCACAATATTTAATAAGGCATTACCTGACAGTAAATAGTCTGCTGCAATTTTAATCCTCTTTCATGTAGCTGCAGCTATAAAAGGAGAAGAAAAAAACAAATAGATGCATTACCACATGGTTTTAAATAAGATAGTCAATTTTCATTGCTATTGTCTCTGCCATTTGATTACCATTGTTTACCACTTGAATCCCATAATAATTGATTGCTATAGTAGTTGATTCTCTGCTACATTCAACCATTACATGACCTCTGTTGAATTAAATATTCTCATCTTATTATAATAAATAATTATCTAGACTTTGGTATAAAGTTTGTCTCCATCATACTTGGTTTTTACATTACTGCTTCCAATAACACCATCTTTCTCCATTCTGAAGAGTTGTGCTTGACAACATGAATTCTCAATAAATTCTTGTCCTGAAAACATTCTCAACTACTGACCCAGCAAAGCTGTAGAAACTTCTCTAGCAACCACAGACAATTTCTACACAGAATACTGTAGCTCCATATGAGTTTCTGAAGTATAAATAGTAAGATAGAATTATATATGTTCCCTATACATGGGAAGACTATCCGGTAGGCTGTCATCTGAAAGAAAAGCATTTATCTTTTCTAGACGGGCCTCTGCAGATTACAATTTACAAATGAAGAAAAAATATTAAAACAGTAGCAAAATAGTCATGGGCAAGGTTTTTTGGTGCCTCCAAAGAATGCCTTCTGGTCTCAAACCACAGAACGATGGAAGCTTTTGTGCTGTGATAGTAAATTGTCCTGGCAATAAGAGTCTAGGTTTGGACATTCAATTTAACCATAAAAAGTCACATGAACACATTTAAAAAAATACCCGTAAAGAAAGTTATTAAAATACAACAGAAGTGGATGGAAAGAGCAGAGGGAGATCCCAGCCAGACCCTACTGAAATCCTGTATTAAACTTCTGAAAAAGAGGCAGCATTTAACAGGTGTTAATTTGAATATCCTCCATCCCCACATGGAAACGGGTTTACCTTACTAACAGTTGCTGGACACCCAGTTAACATGATTACTGAGCACTGCAGAAACACTATTTTTAAGCATAAACTTTCTCTTGGATTTTTCAAGTTTCTGAAGTAGTAGTTCTTCCATCAGCAACCTTCTGACGCTATATCCCAACAAGCATTAGTTGGAGTGGTCAGTATTGACCATAACCAAAGCTAAAGCAAGGAAAGCATATTTATTGCTAATCAGAATGTGCCTGATTTTCTTATATATACACACACCAAAAAATCTGAAGTCACTAAAATGATAAACTTCCAAAATATATATTTATCCTCTACTAATCTATTGTACAAGAATCTGGATATTCCCCTCACACTAGTTCTAGGCCAATTTAATTGAAACTTGGGTAACTTTAATTCTCACATTTACCACAATGACTTAATAAATCACCTGTGTTTGAGGTTTTTCTGGCTCAATTTACAACCACTTACAAGTTTTCTTGAGCTACTCCTAACACATTTAAGTGTGCAGCAGCATTTACCATAGCTTTTATAGCTGCAGTCCTAACACGAGGGTCCTGGTCATTAAAGTGGTCCCCTATTATCTTCTGGACATCTTTTGTAGCCAGGCTTTCAACTTCTTTTGGGGCACCTTTTTCCACAGATCCAAGATAGCCAATCAGCTGGAGGCACTTGTTTCTGACACCATGGGACGAGTCCGTCAGATACTGTGTAATGGAATAGAATAAGAAATGTTTTTCTTGGTATTTTATCCTTTTAAGCAGCAAACTCTTTCACATGAGATGAAGTCTCCCAAATATTTGTGTTTTGTTTTAAAGTTACCACAGTTTTCAGGGGAAAAAATCCAATAGTAGCTTTCCTTCAAATATTTGATACTTATTTTATTCTATACATTATCAATCCTACAGAATAACAATTTCATGAAGAAGTTTAATCAGAAATTTGACACACACATACATTACAGTTCTCTCCATAGAAAACTGCTTTTTTGGCAACCAATTAAAATAAGCTGTCTCCTGGGGCATTACTTTCAAAAACAGTTGCAGGTGTAATTTAGGCAAAACATTGCACATCCTAAGCAGCACACACAAAATGAGTAACTGCTCATGCAGCAAAGATATTTGGCACTTAGAACCATCCTCCCCATTTTACAGTTAAGTATCAAAGTTGGAATGCAAGAGTTCCTAGTTCCCAGTCTTGTGCTCATACCAAAACTGTCTCAGAGTTTATATGACTTCAGTACCTTCAAAGATACCCTTAAATTTAGTAGTCCTAACAAGGATTCCTGTCCCACAACAGATTGACACTGAAATCAATGAAACATACACTATTAAATCCCTCCCAAAAAAGCATTTTAAAGATCTTTTAGTAGAATACAATTTCTTCTTATATATTCTCCTCCTCTAACACTTTACTAGAGGATTGATCATAAACCAAGGATAAGCAGCATATTTTAAAATTTAAATTTAAAGAAGGAGAGTGACTCACAGACTCAGATAATTTTTTTATTAAAATACCAAAAGGGAAATAGGTAATTATGGATAATTTATTAACTCACATGGCAACTCATTCTGTGATTTTTATTCAACGCGCTACTCCATGAATAGAATGTACTTTGGTTACAGACATAATTGTAGCAAATTCAGAATGGTCAAAAGGCTTATTGGTCAAATCAAACTTTAGAGTCGGTATATTTTCTCCCTTTAACAACAAAATTATTTTAGCTATAAACAGACACTGTTTTCTTGAGACGAGATGAGTGTGGTAATATTGTTTATTGGACCAACTTCTGCTGGTGAAAGAGACAAGCTTTCAAGCTTACACAGAGCTCTTTGTTTCTTTTATCTTTACTAGGGCTCTTATGTGAGACATGAGTGCTGAGGGAAAGAGGTAGCAGGTGTGGAAGTCAGATAACATTTACTGCATAAGCCTCAAAAATAATACCCCCTCAAGCAGAGGAGGGCAAACTACAGCCCACGGGCCCGGCCCCTGAGCTCCTGGCCCGGGAGGCTAGCCGCTGGCCTCTGCCCTACTGTCCCCCGTCCCCCGCAGCCTCAGCTCACTGCACCACCAGCGCAATGCTCTGGGCAGTGGGGCTGCGAGCTCCTGGGGCAGCGCAGATGCAGAGCCCGGCCTGATCCAGCGCTCTGTGCTGCGCGGCTGCCTCCAGCCGGGCAGCACGGCTGCCTGTCCTGGTGCAGCCGGGCCACCAGCCACTGGTGCTCCCGGCAGCGCGGTAAGGGAGCAGGGAAGGTTTGGATAGAGGGCAGGGAAGTTCGGGGGGTAGTCAGGGGCTGGGGGTGTGAATAGGGGTGGGGGCGGTCAGAGGGTGGGGGTTCCGGGGGCAATCAGGGAGAAGGGGTGGTTGGATGGGGCAGGGGTCCGAGGTGGGGGGGGGCAGTCAGGAAGAAGAGGAGGGGTTGGATGGAGCGGTGGGTGGCAGTCACAGGTGGGGGTTCCAGGGGCGGTCAGGGGACCGGGAGAAGGGGTGGTTGAATGGGTGCAGGGGTCCCGGGGGGGCCGTCAAGAATGAGAGGGGGGGTTGGATGGGGCGGTGGGGGGCAGTTAGGGGTGGGGGGTCTGAGGGCAGTCAGGGAGAAGAGGTTGTTGGATGGGGCAGGAGTCCCAGGGGGCAGTCAGGAAGGGAGAGGGGGGGGGTTGGATGGGGCAGCGGGGGGCAGTTAGGGGCAGGGGGTCTGTGGGCAATCAGGGGACAGACAGCGGTGGGGGGCGGGGGGGTGGATGGGGCAGGAGTCCCGGGGGGGCCGTCAGGGGGGAAGAAGCGGGGGGGGGGGCCAGATGGGGGGGCGGGTGGCCAGCCACACCTGGCTGTTTGGGGAGGCACAGCCTCCCCTAAACAGCCCTCCATACAATTTCTGAAACCTGATGAGGCTCTCAGGCCAAAAAGTTTGCCCGCCCCTGCCCTAAATGCTGCAAACTAATGTCAACTAACATTATCTATGAATTCTGAGCTTCATTTCCTTTGTCTTTTTAAATATAAAAGGCAACTGTGGTCTAGTGGATTGAGGACAGGCCTACAAATTAGGGAATCTGGATTTACGTAGAACCATTGGGATGCTAGGTGAACTGCAGACAGGTAGAAAGACAATGTCCATATCCAAATTTAAGATCGTTCTATTCACCTGGCTTCTCAATGCACCAGTAATCCCATCAGGAAAACAGGAACAACTTTTAACCACATTTGCAAATCTGTACATGAACAAGTAAGTGGAGAGTATGAAAACTGAGATGAATACGAATTTTAACAAGTAGGTCGTAGCTGCTATTTTGGGGCTGCAAGAATCTCATTAATTCAGTTTTAGAGATTTTGAAGGTTTCCGTGTACTGGACACTTTTTGTTATGTAGATTTTTTGCATTGCCAAACATAAAAATTCTGTAAAAAGCAACAGAGGGTCCTGTGGCACCTTTGAGACTAACTTCTGTTGCTTTTTACAGATTCAGACTAACACGGCTACCCCTCTGATAAAAATTCTGGTAACATCAATGATGCATATTTAAAATTTAGACAGGTTTCAGAGTAACAGCCGTGTTAGTCTGTATCCGCAAAAAGAAGAACAGGAGTACTTGTGGCTCTAATAAATTTGTTAGTCTCTAAGGTGCCTGTTCTTCTTAAAATTTAGAGTGAATCTCTCCTCCCAGATATGTGCATGCAACTTCCTTTGATTTCAGCACAAGCTACATGAGTACCTGGGAGCAGAATTTGGCCTTTAAAGCATATTTTCTTCATCAATAAGACTATCTTACCTTGCAGGCTACATCTAGCAGTCTCATTCTGACAGCTGGGTTCTCTGTGAGTTTCGTCCCAATCACCAACAGGGTATCCAGCAGCTGAGCAAGAACTTGGTGGGACTCTGTCAAACAAAACAGTGAAAGGTTTCATATCTCTTTACTAATTTCGTGAGCCTACAGAGATCTCACTGTCTACGTTGCAAGTAAACGGATATACCACTGTGCGTAGTACATAAATGATGTGCTCACGGGATGGAATTTCCGAAAGTGCCTAAATCCCACTGACTGGCAATTGAGAATGCCCTGAGAATGTCAGGATAGGATTTTCCACTGGTCATAAAAATAGAGAATAAGAGGGGGGAGGAAATAGTGTTCCCTCTGAGCAATAATCCCCAATCGTATACTTAGGCTGTTTGTGTTCACGTAGGAGTCTTGCCACAGTCCTTAGATCAGTGGTCACCAACCCGTCGATTGCGACTGGCTGATCCTGGAGCCTCTGCCAGTCGATCATGATCTTCGCCTGAGCCCCGCTGCGCCACCAAGCGGGAGCTGCCTGTGGTAAGCGCCTCCCAGCCGGAGCCTGCATCTCGCACCCCCTCTTGTACCCCAATCCCCTGCCCCAGCCCAGAGCTCCCTCCTGCACCAAACTCCCTCCCAGAGCCAACACCCCTCACCCCTTCCTTCACCCCACTCTGCCCCAGCCCAGAGCTCCCTCCTGCACCAAACTCCCTCCCAGAGCTTGCACCCCTCAACTCCTGTACCCCAACCTCCTGCCTCAGGCTCAGCCAATGCACACCCAACAGCTGAGATTGTTACACTGATTTGTGACAATCCCTGAAGGATTTTGGATCTATAAACCACAAATGACACTAATAAAAAGTAAAACTCATGAAACGTCCAGTGGATTCTATGAGATTAGGTGCAATGTGACCATATGACCCCTGTATCCAAACTCCTTCCCAGACCTTGCACCCCTCACTCCTGCATCCCAACCCCCTGCCCCAGGCTCAGCCCGGAGCCCCCTCCCACACTCCGAACCCCTTGGCCCCAGCTAAGAGCCTGCACCCCCTCCCGCACCCCAACCCCCTGCCCCAGCCCGGTGAAAGTGAGTGAGGGTGGGGGACAGCGAGCGATGGAGGAAGTGGGGAATGGAGTGAGCAGGGCGGGCCTCAAGGAAGGGGGCAGGGTAGATCCTGGGTTGATCTTAAATTCGAAACGTGATCTTGTGCGTAAAAAGGTTAGAGACCACTGCCTCAGATGTACAAAGTCTGGAGGATTCTGACTTGATTTTAAATTAGATCTGAAGTGTGACTTACTCTCATTTTGAAGCGTGTTAATGGCATCATCCATAATGCAGTCTGGAGAAAATCCTGCCGTCTTCGATAACAAACCTAGCAAGGAAGCAATCTTCAATCTCACAGAGGCATCGTTCTCCTAGGGATGAAAGGAATGATGGTCTCCTCTGCTCTCTTTTCAGCTTAAAGATCATAAAATAGTGAAACACAGGCCAGGACCCACATACAGCACAAAACCATGGCTGTCAGGACTGGAGCCACCCCCTCACTGGCACTAATTACTGCAGCACTGCAATGCTAAATTTGATGGCATACTAAGATTCCCGTGGTAGCTCCCAGAACATTTCAAAAGAGTTCTTTCACTGAATATGAAATGAGTAATGCACAGACAGAAAGTATTCCCTGTTATTTTGATACTAAATTCAGATGGCTCAAATGGTTTCAGTTTTACACTGTACCTTTTCAGTCTTCAGCATGCAGGAGAGTTTTCTATTGACAACACGAATGTATTGTAACAATTATTGATGGGAAAGATAGAGGATTTTAGAAGGTGGGTAGAGGGAGTTGGGAGTTTTGGCACCCAGAATGTGTCAAAAAGTAGTTTGGGGTTTAGCACAAAGGAAGCAGCTGAGGCTTTTAGCACTGGGGAGGATGTGTGTCTTGTGTCACTGCCTACAAACACAGGAGAAAGCTGCCTCGCTGCATCCAAAGATAACAATAAGTGTATTAGCTATGGATTTCTGCCAATTTATTCAATGGGAAAAGTTTCTGGTGATAATCACGTTGCCATCATTAGGCATCAGAATCAACATCCCATCTAAATGAGTAGGAGCAGTCCACATCTCTCAGAGTTACTGATTCAGGCTGTCTGCAGAGTTAGGAAGACAACTATGCATCAGGTCATACTTGGAAATGTTCCCTACCGTAAGGGTATAAGAGAAATCTAACTAAGGGCTAGTCTACACCGGCAACGCTTTAACATGGCTTGTATAGTCGTGGAAGAGCACAGGGAGAGAGCTCTAAAAAACCCACCTTCATGAGGGTCATAGCTACCACCTAGTGCACTGTCTACATTGGCACTTTACAGCACTGAAACTTGCTGTGCTCAGGGGGGTGTTTTTTCACACCCCGAGCGAGAAAGTTGCAGCGCTGGAAAGTGCCAGTGTAGACAAGCCCTTAGACTGTGGAGTCAAGATCTGTAAGAACTACAGTTACATTATGTGGCCAAGCAATCATGGGACCCTGAATATCAGAACTGCAATAATATCACACATTGATGTATGACATTCTATACCTTGGGAGAGCGGTCCCACAGTCCCAGGCTGCACCCTGGGGATTCCATCACAAATGGTTCACATGGTTTAATGTTCTGCCTGAAACAGTGGACAATGGCAGAGGCTTCAAAGGCATCCACTCCATAATGCAATATGCCAATGGAGAGCAATTCTTCATAATTCTAGCTGGAGAGCAACCTATGCCCTGAAGAATGACGACTTAGTGCTCTTGCAATATTACTCCTGGGGGAATTCTGCGCTACTGCGTGCATAATTAATGAGCCGTGCATATTTTTAATTTTTTACACAGAAAAAAGCTTCCACTGAAATGTTGCTGCAGTTCCGCCTTTTGCCCACCAAGGGCACTGCGGCAAAAGAACGCAACAGCTCCCGGCCATCAAGGGAAGAGAAAGAACCTGCAGAGCCGCTTTCGCGGAGCCTGTCACGCCAGGTCAGGAGACAGGGGCTATGGGGAGACAGACAGCGTGGGATGCTGGGTGGGGTCAGACAGGGTCTCATAAAGGCTAGTGGTGGAGGACAGACTGGGGCAGGGGATGAATGGGAATGGAGGCACAGGGCCACAGGAGGCAGGGAGGTGCAGGGCCACATGACGATGGGGGCTGGGCTGCAGACCTACATCGGGACAGGGGAGTGGCTGGGTAGGGGCACAGAGACACATGGGGATAGGGGAGGGGGGTATAGAGCCACACAGGGGAAGGGGGTGCAAGGCCACACGGGGATGGGGGTGTCTGAGTGGGGGTTGAGGGACACATGGACAGGGGTGCAAGGACGCATGGGGATGCAGGAACACATGGGGACAGGGGCGGATGTGCCCAACTGAATGGGAGAGGCTAGGGGTCAGCCAGGGTCTGCATGGGGGAAGATCTGGCAGGTAGTGAAGACATACTAAAAGATAAAATGTAAGAGAATATAGAAAAAAGCACGTTGAAATTAACAACCTATCTAGGTATTCATGAAGCAGTTACCACCTTGGTATGATTGCTAATGCTTTTGAGGACACTGTGGGAACAAGCTACCTCTCAGCCTGTGCACATGCACAAAAAGAGAGCAAGAAATAGTCTTCAACCAAGCATCTTGGAAAGGGAGTAATAGCAATTATAACAGGGAGCTCCCACATAATTTGATAAAACAGGATGGGGTTCACAAAATTAAATTCCAGAAGGATTGTTCTGAATTTCATACCTTTGCAGATACCAGGTTAGTTGGTTGAAAATGACCAAAGCAATTCCCCTTGTGACTTCATCAACAGGGGAAGTAATGATTACTTAAAAAGGGAACCATCCTGAGGATGTTCAGAAGCAAAGTTTCAGTTTGCTGTGCAGATCTATTATTCACACTGAGGTCTGGATGTATAGATTAGGGAGAGGACTATTACCTAGGTGCCAACAAAGTATACATCTTTTCATTATTCATTTATTAGTTAGCTGAGAGCTGCTGACATGGGTCAAACTGACAGCCTAGAGTCTGAACTAAAATGTCCACAGAGCAGGTACAGCGGGGCAACAGAGCAGTTTTACAAGCTTCCTGCACACTGCCCTGCTAGTATGACACAACCATGACCCTTGAGTCCCGCGAATCTGAGGATATCTGCAGACCATGTTTGCAGATGTATGCGTATCCAAATTTTACAGCTAGAGCCCTGCAAATCTGCGGATATCCACTTTATATCCGCGGACCATGTTTGCGGATTGGATGTGGCTACGAATTTTCTATCCGCGCAGGGCTCTACCCTTAGGGACCATCTGCAGAGATAACATACAGTAGACCCCCGTTTATCCGACCCTACATTATCTGGCTCTCCATATTAACCTAACAACCAGCGCACACAGGTCCAGAAGTGAGCGATCTCTCCTGTGGCCACTAGACGGCGCTGCAGCCTCACACTTTCCCATTCTCTGGATTATTCTAATTTTTGATTATCCAATATGGGCCCGGTCCCAATTAGATCAGATAAACAGGGTTCTGCTGTATTTCATCCTGCATGCCAACTTGCTTCTTGGCCTTTCTGCTGAAATTGCCAACCAGAATGCTAATTAACCACAAATCTGGGATTTTTTTCCAGACTACTGTACTTCTTTCAGGAGTTTGATGTGTCTTGTGTACCTCAAGTTTCACTCACTTAAAACCACTTGATTAAAAAAATCAGACATAAAAATACAAGTGTCACAGTCACACTGTTACTGAAAAATTGCTTACTTTCTCACTTCTAATTATCATATAATTGTTAAAAAAAAATCAATCACAATATAAATATTGTACTTATATTTCAGTGTATAGTACATAGAGCAGTATAAACAAGTCATTGTCTGTATGAAATTTTAGTTTGGACTGACTTCACTAGTGCTTATGTAGCCAGCTGTAAAATTAGGCAAATATCTAGATGAGTTGATGTACCCCTGGAAGACCTCTGCGTACCCCTGGTTGAGAACCACTGGCTTAGACCACCAACTCTTTTCACATAGGACACCGAGCAGCCTACAGTAGCAGCAAACAGGAGAGTTTTACAAGGGAGTTCTCCAGGTGAAGGAGGAGCAACTATGTGAACCTTGGGGTGAGTTTGTTGTCTGTCTGTTTGTTGTTGTGTGCATGCTTGCTTGCTGTCTGCCTGATTCATTGAAGTTTATAGTGGGGTGTGTTTGGGGGGCTGTGTGCTGAGCCTAGCTGCCTGCTAGGCCAAGCTGAGAGCTTCCTAACAAGGCTCTAGCCCGTCATCCTTTCATCCCTAATCCCTTTAGGATCCCCTGAAAAAGAAGTGGAGCTAACTCGGAGACCAGGGGTTTAAAAAGCCAGCTTATAAGTATCAGAGGAGCTAGCAAACAGGAGGCTTTTGCAAGGGAGTTTAGAGAATGAGCAGGAGAGCCAAATACACCTAACAAACATTCTCTAAACTTAGGCCAATAACCACTCTCTCTCCACCCAACCCTCCCAAAAAACACACACACACAAATCCCCCTGGCATCTGTACAAACAATGCAGCCAGAAGTCCAGTAACGGAGTGGGGGCTATCCAGTTTACTGCACTGAAAACAGCACGTATGAGTATCTGCCTTGTGGGCAGGTGGCATGCATATGCATTTGGTGCAAGCAGCTCATGGCCCTCAGATACAAAGTACAGGGTCTTGAGACCAGAATGGCTGAACTGGAGGAGCTAAAGGAGACAAAGAGGTATCTAGACAAGACTTTCCAGGACACAATTGAGAGGTCCCACCCCCATTCAAACAACCTCTGGGCCACTGAGGAGGAGGAGGAAAGTATCAAGGAAGGAGAACATTAAACTAGAGCAGACAGAAACAATCCCATAGTGGGAACCTTCCTTCTTCTAGATTATGTCATGGCATCCTTGCACACTGAGGATAGCACTCTGGGGGAGGGGACCCCTGTTATTGGGAAGCGACAGGTAATAGTAATGGGGAGGATTTGATTATTAGAAATACCGATAGTTGGGTTAGTGATGACCGAAAGAACTGCATGGCAAATTGCCTGCCAGGTGTGAAGGCTGTGGACCTCTCGAGACATAGACAGACAGACTTATGTGCAGTGCTGGGGAGGAACCAGTAGTCGTGGTACATGTAGGTACCAATGGCATAGAGAAAGGTAGGTGAAAGGTCCTGGAGGCCAAATTTAGGCAGCTAGGTAATAGATTAAAGTCCAGAACCTCAATGGTAGAGTTCTCTGAAATGCTTCTAGTTACACACACAGGTCAGTTAGACAGGCAAAACTGAAGGGTCTCAATGTGTGGATGAGATGATGGTGTTTGGAGGAGGGATTCACATTTATTAGGAATGGGAAAACTTTTGGGAAAGGAAGAACCTATACAGGACAGATGGGCTCCACCTAAACCAAAACAGAACCAGATTGCTGGCATGTAAAATTAAAGAGGTAGTAATGCACTTTTCAAACCTAGGGCTGGGGGAAAGTCAACAGGTGCAGAGGAACCAAAGGTGAAAGTAACTTAAAGGACTTACCGGTACACCAGAGTCATGAGCAGGGGGCGTGGCCTCAGCCGGAAGAGGCGGGGCCTTTAAATACCCAGGCCCTTTAAATGAAGATTTAAAGGCCCCGGGGCTCCGGCTGCAACTGGGAGCCCTGGGGCCTTTAAATCACCACCGGAGCTCTCAGCTGCAGAGGCGGCTGAGAGACCAGGGGCTCAGAGGCGATTTAAAGGTCCCGCGGCTCTGGCCGCTGCGGGGATCCCTGCTGCTGGAGCCCCGGGGTAGCGGCAGCAGGGCTCCGGCGGCAATGTAAAGGGCCCGGGGCTCCCCGCAGCAGAGCCCCGGGTCCTTTACATCGCCACCCTGGGGAAGCCAGTCTGGTCCAGCACAGCGTACTGGCTCTTGCAGGTACGCCTTACTGTATCGTACCAGCTTACTTTCACCTCTGAGAGGAACACACAGTTTGGACAACCACATCCATTGGGGAGGATTAAAAGGGATAGGGATAGGGGATACCCTATCATCTTAGTAAGAAGAAGAGGATAGAAGCTAATAAAGTACAGGTGGGAACCGAAGAGAAACAGTCAAATGAAAAAGAGTTCCATTCAATTGCAGATTTTATAAGTGCTGGTATACAAACACAAGAAGTTTAAACACTAAGGTGTGTGAACTTGAGTGCCAGGTATTAAATGAGGATATTGATATAACAGGCATCATACGGTAGAAACTTGGTGGACTGATGAAAATCAATGGGATACAGTAATACCAGAGTGCTCTGAAGTTCATCCACCTCCCTACACTTCAGATCCCAAGCAGCAACTTCAAAGCATTATCTATACAGTTATTTTATTAGCAGGAGTCCGGCTAACCCAAGTCTGTCAACCCAGCCTGGGGAAGTTCGCTCCAAAATCCCGTGTACTCTAAGCGTACGTCTATACTTACCTCCGGGTTTGGCGGTAAGCAATCGATCTTCTGGGATCGATTTATCGCCTCTTGTCTAGACGCGATAAATCGATCCCGAAAGTGCTCGCTGTCGACACCGGTACTCCTGCTCCACGAGAGGAGCACGCGGAGTCGACGGGGGAGCCTGCCTGCCGCGTGTGGACCTGCGGTAAGTACCTTGTAGTTCGAACTAAGATACTTCGACTTCAGCTACGTTACTCATGTAGCCGAAGTTGCGTATCTTAGTTCGAACTGGGGGGTTAGTGTGGTCCAGCTCTTAGAAACTCCACATTCTATCACCAAACGCTTGAACCACACATCCCTCCAACCAGAACCATGTCAGGAAATATAACTGTACAAAGGTGCTTCCATTTCCTGCTGCTGTAAGCGTCCTGCAGGTTGCTCCCCGGAACCCCATTTCCCTACCTTGTAATAATGCTCCAGCAAGATTCTGACAACTCCTTCCACGCTTTCCGCCTCCACTGGCTTCCTGGCAAACTGAAGCAGGTACTGCAGGGCGTCTGCCGGCGAAGTGGCCTTACACAGATCTACGTGGAGCGCTGCCGACTTACTGGGCTTGGTCAGCCGCAGCTTCTTGGCGGAGATCTCTTCATGCTGCTGCTGCGGGGCAATGACACGGCGTGAGGCGGCACATCCCGACAGCGGGGAGCCCCAGCCCCTCCGTCACTGGAGCAGCAGACCCACCGCTTGGGGCGGGCCCTGCCCTGCCCCAGGGTCCCCTGAGCCCTCTGCCCTGGGGAGACCCCGCTCCGGAGGCGTCCCTCGGGCCCTCACGGGGGCACCCCCCCACCGAAGGGGTCCCCGGGGTGGCTGGCAGCTGCCCGGCTCCCCGGTGCTGCCCTCCCAGCACTAGAGGTCCCAGAAGAGCAGCAGCCGCCTGAGGCCTCTCCCGGAGCCAGGGCTGGGAGGCCCTTCAGTGCTAGGCCTCAGGCTTCCAGCGGGCTTTCCTGCAACCCCAAGCCGCCCAGGCGTCGCCCTGCTCGGGCAGGGGCCGGGCCCCTCCCCCCGGGGGAGTCCCCTTCCCAAGCCTCCCCCTCGTGCTCCAGACTTCGCCCATTACCTGGACGACCTTAGTGAACTCCTCATACACCCGCTTCTTCAGGTGCGCCGCCATGCTAAGCCCCGCCACCGCCGCCGTTCGCCTTCGGCAGGGCGTGAGCCGCCTCAGCCACCGTAGGGTACCGTACCCTCCTTCTCCTTCTCCTTCCCCCCGCACCCGGAAACGAAACCATGGAGATGCTGACGATGACGGGAAAAGAAACGGTCCTTCCTAGACACTGGGAGGTCTCCTCTCTATGGCCAGTGAATCCCAGGCGAGAGGGAGGCCTGGAGCTCCCACCCTGGCCTTGAGTCAATGGGTCAGGCTGTGGTGCAGATCGGGACCCCAGGCCAGAGTCTCAGCTGGGGCAGATCCGCAGAGCTCAGGGTCTGGCTCCACATTTTTAATTTCCTGACAGATTTTTGTTTTAATTCATTGGGTCTTTTGTTACCCCATAAAGAGATGTCTCTGGTCGTGTTCGGGGTGCTGTGTGTGTGTCGCTAACCCATTTATTCCCCTCGGGGTCCAAGAGGGGCCCGAATTGTTATGTCCTTCCAGGCATCGTGTGAGGACATTTCCTCGGGCTGTTGCCTGAGTGGGGTGACCCCACAGAGCAGTGTCCCCAAACTTTTGAGGGCCAGGAGTGAGGCTGCGGCTCCGGGGGCCGGGGCTGCAGCTGGGGCCAGGGACGGAGCCGTGGTCAGGGACCAAGGCTGGGAGTGGGAGCGGGGCTAGGAGTGGAGCTGCAGCAGGGCCATGTTGGGAGCCAGCAGCCGGGCCCCCAGTCGTGTGCAGAGCCGTGCTGTGGCTGGGGACAGGGTCAGGCGGAGGGTTGGGAGCCAGGGCTGTGACGGGATGGGGTTGGAGCAGAGCTGGGGGCTGGGTGGCACTCCCTCCCCATCCCCTGTGGGCAATAGCCCAGCTGCCTCGCCACCCCCAACTGTTCCTCTGCTGCCCCCTACGGGCTTACACCTCACAGTTTGGAGATGTCTGACATAGAGCAGTGGTTCCCAAACTGGGTTCACGAAATGTTACAGGGGATTCTCGGGAAAAAATTCCCTAATGGCGGATAGAGCTGTTCCTAGGGACCCCGGGCAGCACGTGGCCAGCAGCCTGGAGCCTCTGAACTTCCAAGAGCTAAACAGATCAAAGCAAGAATATCTATTACACTGAAGAGATTTAAACTTCAAGACTCCTTTTAAGAAATGGAAACGGAGGTGGATATTTTTTGCTATTTTAAAAATGAAATAAGCAGCTAGTATTGTTTTTAAAATTATTATGAAGAACAAGTTTAAGCTTTGTTGTAACGTGCATTGTTTGCCTGGACTGCTCAAGACCTGAATGCTTGTGTAGGAGGAACTCTCTGAGTTGGCTTCTTAAATACTTTCATGCTGTTTCACATCTGATATTCCTTGATGAAAAATAGGTGCCGTGTTTTATAACAGGCTTATTCAAAGTGATACAAGCTATGAAAGTGAGATCTTAGAAGAGTGTTGCCGTTTTCATAATGTAATAAAAATACTATAATGATAAATAATTAATAATAAATAGTGTGTGATAAGCATGTCATAACAACAAATTTTATATTTCCAAGATCACTGCTTTTATCATTTATACTCAGGTAAAGGAGAAAATCCCTGGAAATATTCATTTTTAGGAGGGGGTTCGCAAGACTTGACATTTTAGTGAAAGGGGTTCACAAGTTGTTAAAGTTTGGGAACCACTGACATAGAGTCATAGATTCCAAGCCCAGAAAGGACCATTGTGATCATCTAATCTGACCTCCTGTGTAACACAGGGTGTAGGAGTTCCCACAAATAATTCCTGTTTGAATTGAGCAGATCTTTTAGAAAAACATCTAATCGTGATTTAAACTTTGCCACTGATGGAGGATTCACCACAACCTTTGATAAAGTATTCCAATTGTTTATTATGCTCACTATTAAAAATGAGGGTAGCCATATTTCAGAGGGGTAGCTGTGTTAGTCTGTATCAGCAAAAACAACAAAGAGTCCTTGTGGCACCTTAGAGACTAACAAATTTATTTGGGCATAAGCTTTTTTGGACTATAACCCACTTACTATTAAAAATGTAAGCTTTGTTTCCAGTCTGAATTTCTCTGTGGGAAGAGTATTTCAGTTCAATTTAGTGATACAGAAGGGAAATTCATTCCTGTTACTGTTCTCAATAACATGTTTTCATAAATACCTGCACATATACTCTGAGAGTAGCTACAAGGTGGACTGAAAAATGTTAAAATATATAAAAGACTGTCTTGCTTTTTTTTTTTTTCCAGGGAGAGGATAGCTCAGTGGTTTGAGCATTGGCCTGCTAAACCCAGGGTTGTGAGTTCAATCCTTGAGGGGGCCACTTAGGGATCTGGGGCAAAATCAGTACTTGGTCCTGCTAGTGAAGGCAGGGGGCTGGACTTGATGACCTTTCAAGGTCCCTTCCAGTTCTAGGAGATAGGATATCTCCAAAAGACTAGTTTTACTGATTTCTTTATGAAACATGACTTTCAAATTCTAGGATATCAGTCTATGAGATTTACTATTATACTGTGGCAGGAGAATTATCTTTAATTGTGTTTTGTGAGTATTTGATGTAGGTTAAGTAAATAAGGGTGAAACATATTTGCTTAAGTTGTCCTGGCCTTGCCCATCTGCCACGGTTCGAAAGCACTTAGACATACTTAACCATCTGGAGTTTACCCTTTTTCTTTTCCAAACGGAAAGATTTGAAGTTATATAAAAGTGACCCAAACTTTCCAGAAAAATTCTATCCTGGTATGAGATGTGGCATGCAAAATTTCACGGAGATGCATTTGGTTTTGCTGAAGTCAGGAGGAGGTGGAAAAAGCTTCCCATTGAAGTTTTGATATCTTTAACTATAGCCTTTTGTGAATACAAGAACTAAAAGGGGATCCAGACTTCAAGTCTTCTGCCTCCCAAAGAAATATGGCTCAGACATTAGTTCTGGATCTGAGTATGGATTCGGAACCCATTTCTCCCACAAAGTTTGGAGGTGTTCAGTTCTGAGAGGTTGATTCAGGCTCATCTCTCTCTTTCTTTGAAAAGATTAGATTCCTATACATTAATACAGACTATATCAGGCCAAAGTCATTCCTGTGTGAACCCACTGAAGTCAGTAGAGTTGCACCAGCGACATGTGAATTTGGCCCAATAATGTCTAGAAATAATTCCCCCCCCAAAAAAAGTGGTTTTAATTCTGTGTTTGGGATGTGTTTTCCCCAAACCTGAGCTGTGTTTTAAGTTTGTAATCAGACCCCAAACTGGGTATGTTTCATGTGCTTTTGGGTTTGGTTTGCAAACATTTTACATAGCACTGAGCTAGAACCAGAACCAGTGAAGGGTTGAGTGCCCTCAACTCCCATTGACTACAGTGGGAGTTGAAGGAGGGTGGTACATCTCAGCATCAGGTTCTTTGACCATTGAAGTCAGTCAAGGGAGGCTGTTATTTCAATGGGCATTGGACTAGGCCTTGTAAGGAACTCCCTGAGAACTAAATGCACAAGGCAAAGCATAGTGGATCAGGGCGGAAATTTTCAAAAGCGACCAGTGATAGTGGGTGCTCAGCACTTTCTGAGAACCAGGCCCCTTTAAGTGATTTTGGGCACACAAAATCGTTAGTCACTTTTTAAAATGTTGCCCAAGTCTTCAAAATTTTAGGGGGTTGAAGCTTCTCACACTTACACCAGTTTTACACAGTGTAACTGCACTGACTTACGTGAATTCAGTCCTGATTTACCCCACTGGAAGAACAATAACCAGAATGTAGGCATTTTATACTCCACTTTATGAAGATAGATTCTAACCCAGTAGTGTATAAGGAAAGCTTTGTGGTTTTTTAAGAGGATAATAAAGAAGGTAGATTTATACTCTGCAAAAAGGCTTTTAAAAGTGTATTTATTTAGTATCCCAAAACACATATTGTCCTTTATAGGAGGCAACCCATATTTCAAGTGTAAAAGTAAACGTAACCATGATCTAGAATAACCAATATGATTTTCAGATATCCTGGGGGTAGCAAATAATTTAAAATCATCAGCTGTCTTGAGTATAAAAATAAATAAAAATAAATTTGTGAATATTAAGGTTTTAAAAAACAATAGAGGACCCAATGCAGCACCCTCTACTCAGACAACATTTTCACTGAAGTCAAAGGGAGTTTTGCTTTAGTAGAGACTGTAGGAACTGGGCTGTAGTTTGTACTATTGGAAGTACCTTATGGGACTCCTCCATCTAATAATCATCATGGGGTTTCATTATGTCTCCTGATGCACATATTCATTTGTAGCACTCAAAGAGATGTAACTGATGGCACAAAAAATAGCTAAACACTGCTGCATTAACAAGTAGAACATATTCAACTTAAACTGGAAAACCTTTGGGGCCGACACCATCTTTTTGTTCTGTGTTTGTACAACACCTAGCTCAATGGGGACCTCATGACTGGGGCTCCTAGTGCTAGCACAATACAAATAATCAATAATAATAATATTTGCTAGAGAGTGGGTTGCCAACCTGGGCATTGACACCCTTTTCCTTTACCGCTAGAGGAGAGGTAGGGGTCCTTAAACCTTATCTGTTTTAACACAAGGTCCTGGTGTTAAAGAACCACTGTGCTAGAGCATTGGTTTTCTCAGCAGAGAGCCAAATTTTGCCTTGGCATGAGCGAGCACAGCGCCCAGTGGGTGCAGTGGTAGCTCATGTATAGAGGGTGTTAGGGCACTGCCCCACCCCCACCAAAGGCTTCAGAGCGCTCTGCAGTCACTGCAGCCTGTGGCTTGGGCAGTGAATCCAGCACCACAAACCCCACTCAAAATCCCCACCGCTTGCTTCCTCTCAGATCTTGACTGCACAGTCTGGAGGAGAGGAGAAGCGGCAGGAGGAACTAACAAGGAGCTGTGGGAGGCCCCGGGGAATCAAGAAGAAATGCAAGAGGCTCAGGAGAAGAGCCACTCTGCTGAGTGGGTAAATCTGTCAGTCACTCCTGGCCTAGGAGGTGAAGAAGCCTCAGGGGCTTGGGACTAATGGGGAACAGGGGCTGGGGGAGTAAGGAGAAATTCAGGTGAAGGGAGGGGGGAGGAGGGAGACTTCAGAGGCCAGGGTTAAGCAAGGTGGGAATGAGGGGGAAGAGAAGAGCACCCAGAGTTCTGGGATGGGGGGGGGGGGGCATTGTGTGTGCAGGAGCCCTGGGGGTTTCTGCTATGCCCCACTTGCCCCACAGTTCACCAGCTGCCCCTGAGTTGCATGTGCTCATATAACTCCTTCAACTGAAGCCATATCATTGATCATGCACAGCTGTAGCTGAGAGACCAGTGAGTATGTCTGCACTTGCAGCTGGAGCCGTGTGATTCCCTCCTCAAGGAGTCATACCTGCGTGAACTCCCGCTGAGCTAGTCCACTAAAAATAGAATGTAGCCGCAGCAGAGCGAGCTGCGTGATGGGTTAGCCACCCTGAGTATGTTTCTTAGGATCTCGGAGGGGTATGTCCTCAGGGCGGTTAGCCCCTCCTGCCACTCTCACTACATTGTACTTTGAGCATGCTAGTTCAATCAGACCTAGCATGGGTATGTCTCCTCGAACTGGGAATCACACACCCCATCCCTAGCTCCAAGAGCAGACATACCCTTCAGAGTTAAGCTATATTCAGACTGAGGATTTGGTGTACTCACATATTTATTCTCTCTCAATGACGCTTCCAGACCTAATTTCCTGCTTTACAAAGATGATTTCCCCCCAGTACTGCAAACACGACCAGAGATCTAGAAGCCAAGCCAAGTTCTTTTTGCCTATTATCGTATATGTGTAGCAACAGTAAAAATTCTGTACCAGATCCTCCAACTACTTTGTATTACCCTGACAGCTGTTTCTGGCTGTAAATCTGGTTAACTCAGTCCCAGGACTATTGCCCCAGAGCTGGTGTAGAGGCAAAACTACCCCCAGCCCTGGCTGCTTGCACAGAATGAGATCAGAGTAAAGAGGATGAGGCCAGAGCACCCTATATTGCTCTGGTCCCGACTGTGGTTTCAGCCCCTCGGGTCAGTTAGCAATCAGCCTAAGGCTGCTCTGACTTACACAGGAAGACCAGGCCTGTACATGATAGGCTCAGTTTTGGAATAGCATGGGGGTGGGGAGGCTTTACACCCCCACTGCACACACATCTCAACTTGTGCAGTGTGCAGTTTGGCCAGATCCCAGAATCTGATCTCTGAGAGATTCTCTGTATTAAAACAACAGAAGTCTATTTATTTTAATAGCCGTTTAAAAATCACTGCCAAGAGTTCCCTTTTGCTACCACCAGGTGAACAGAAATTTGTAGAAGAAATCATAGGATTTGAACCGGAAGCCTTTCTCTGTGATGTGGGGCTGGAAGGAAATCTTGTATCCTTTGGCTTCAATGTCCATTTTAATGCAATCCAAAAGGTCAGAAATGCTCGGAGTCGCCTTCCAGGGGCCAAACTTAACCACCGATTTCTTATCCATGTCCAAGTTATTCAGGGAGTCGTGACACTTGACCGCATCCTCCTCGGTCCTGACCACACACACGATGACGCTGGACTGGCGGGATGCTACCGCCTCCGCCCTGGCGATGCGAATCATCAGCTCAATGTTCTCGCTGTAGTTGGGCACGCGGGCCAGAAACTGCTTCCTTGCCACCACCTCCCCAAAAATCTGAGGGGAGTCCTCCAGCTGCTTGACCAGAGGCTCGATGTCATAGAACAATGCCTCTTTATACACGTCCTGGATGCACTGGGTGGGCACCTGGTTACTGCGGAGGTATTCCAAGATGTACTTAAAATAGGTGCCTGGCCTGTCAATGAAGAACCTTCCCTCTGTGTCTGTCCTGAGCTTGGGCTGGCCAGTAAACATGTCTGCCAGCTTGGAGCCAGGGTGTTTCTTCAGGGTGCTTAGCGTTGTTGTGTACACCTCCCCGCCAATGTTTAACTCCACGATCGGTGACAGCTGCAGTCACAGGGGGAAAATACCACACTCATTACATGTCAGAGCAGTGGGAAATTGGAATTAACTGTCACTGCCCCCTATTGGATGGACTCAGAACGGCTCGCCTCTGCATCTGAGTTCATATCCTGCTAATAGCTAACCAAGAGTCTGTCTAAGACATTTATATGATCCCCATTGCCATAATATCTAAGCACCTCACACTGTGTAATGGATTTCTCCACACAACACCCCTGTGAGGTAGGTGTGATGGTGTACCCCATAAGGCTTCATGGGAATATGCTTATGAATGTATATATGATATAACTGGAATATGTTTTATGCTACATATGCCATGTAATATACCTATGTAAAGGTTATGATCTACTGAATACATTCCTCCTATTTGTATGCATGCATCGTTTTTGTACTTTAAGTTAGGAATATTGGCTGTATACTTGCTTGATAGCCTTAGTAAAGCATTTGGTCAGCTTCTTGAGAAAGGAATGTGCAAATTAAGTGCCCAGTCAAGAACCACTTAAGCCAACAATGAACTTGAAGATGCCAATCCACATTGGAGCTGTCCCAGGTATGTGGCTTGGGTGGCAAGAAACTAAGGTCTGGTCTATACTACCCGCCTGAATCGGCGGGTAGAAATCGACCTCTCGGGGATCGATTTATCGCGTCCCGTCGGGACACGACAATCAATATCCAAATCGGCGCTCTAACTCCACCAGCGGAGGTGGTAGTAAGCGCCGCCGACAAAAAGCGGCAGAAGTCGATTTTGCCGCCGTCCTCACAACGGGGTAAGTCGGCTGCAATACGTCGAATTCAGCTACGCTATTCACGTAGCTGAATTTGCGTATCTTAAATCGACTCCCCGCTGTAGTGTAGATGTACCCTAAGTCATGCATGAATATGTGACTTGCCCATGTGACTCCAAAACTCCATTTTGGAGCTGGACTTTGCATATGAGAGAGGAGGGGGTCTCCACCCACAAGAGAAAGTCTATTTAAACCCCTGCCATTTTGTCTTCAGCTGGCTAAAGAGATAGCCCGTCCACCCCTAAGGATACCTGAAAGAAACTGGAACAAAGGGCATTAACTACAGGGGGTGTGAGTGATTGCTGGACCCAGACTAGAAGGGGACTAGTCTGTAAAAGGAAGCTTACTGGAAGTGGTGAGGTTTTATCTGTATTCAGTTGTCTTAGACATAGACTTACATGTTTTATTTTATTTTATTTGGTAATTCACTTTGTTCTGTCTGTTACTACTTGGAACCATTTAAATCCTACTTTCTGTATGTAATACAATCATTTCTTACTTATTAATTAACTCAGAGTACACAGTAATACCTGGGGGTGGGGCAAACAGCTGTGCATATCTCTCTATCAGTGTTATAGAGGGCGAACAATTTATGCGTTTACCCTGTATAAGCTTTATACAGGGTCAAATGGATTTATTTGGGGTTTAGACCCCATTGGGAGTTGGGCATCTGAGTGGTAAAGACAGGAACACTTCTGTAAGCTGCTTTCAGGTAAACCTGCAGCTTTGGGGCACGTGGTTCAGACCCTGGGTCTGTGTCAGAGCAGATGGGCGTATCTGGCTCAGCAAGACAGGGTGCTGGAGTCCTGAGCTGGCAGGGAAGGCAGGGGCAGATGTGTCCTCTTTTTTTATTTTTTAAATATGATAACCCTAGCTCAGTGCAGCAAAGTGTGTGTGTGTGGGGGGAGAGATGGTTTTCTTGTTTATTTAAAAGGGACGAAGCAGGTTTGTGTTCTCTAAAACAATTACACCTGGAATGCAAGTCACATGCATTATACTGCTACGACCACACCTAGTCACTCATCTGCTCTTTTTCATGCACACAGGGCTTGATCATGCAAGGATCAACTCCCTCAGAACTCATCACAAGCTTAAAGTTCTTTGCTAGGTCAGGTTCTGGGTGCTCAGAATTGGGCCTGTAGCCAGAAAATGTAGGGGGAACATGAAGGTTACATATAAGCTTAGGTCCAAAGGAACAGTGAAATAAAAAGGACCTGATTCTCCATTGCCCTGCACCTTGCACAGTCACTTACACCAAAGCAAAATGGGTGTACAATGGTGTCATTCACAGGGGGAAGCATTTCACACCCACCTGACAGAGGCGTAAATGACTGCAACAGGTGCAGAGAAAAGGAGACCAAGGCCCAGCAATATTTATATAGTGGAACCTCACTCCATGTTTTCACACTAGCCCACAAACCCAGTAAGTCCACCTGAAAACTAGCAATTTCACCCCACTTCCCAGCAAAGATCGAACAGCAGGGCCGGGAAGTAAGGTCTTATACTCCTGAGTCTTCATTCCTTTTACAGAAACTTTTACAAAGGGTTGTCGTCAATGACAAACAGCAAACTACTCTGTCAAACAAAATTAACATGTTTTACATTCACTAGTGCGGCTTTCTTAATAATTTTACCATCTTTATTTGGTTATTCACTAATTAGTAACCCTTGGTAATGTGGCCTAGTGGTGACAGCATTAGCTTTGGACTCAGGAGATCTAGGTTGTCGTCCTGGCTCTGCCACTGGCCTTAGACAAGTTATGTCCCAGCTCTTTGCCTCAGTTGCCCAATCTATAAAATGGGGATTATGATACTGACTTCCTTTGTCAAGCACTTTGAAATCTCCTGATGACAACGGTTATATAACAGCTGGGTATTATTATTGGTGACTCTCACTAAGGGCTAGTCTACACTTAGTGGCAGCTATGCCACTGTAGCACTTCAGTGAAGACGCTACCTGCACTGTGGTAGGTACTCTGTCTCCCCAAGAGGTGAATTCTCCTGCTGATTTAGCGCTGTCCACACCGGGGGTTAGGTCGATTCAACTGTGTTGCTCAGGGATTTGGATTTTTCATACCCTGAACGACATAGTTATACCAACCTAATTTCCTAGTGTAGACCTGACCTAGGTGTCCTTAACATTAGCATGAATTAGCGAACCTGCTATGCTAGTCTGGTGTCGATGTTCTGCAAATCTAAAATGCTAGGATAATTTTGTTGCAATTGTCAAGTATATAACACCACACCGAGCAAGCGAAGTTTGGGTCTTTTTTTTTTTTTTTTTAATTTTCCAACAAAAACAAGTTAAACCCTTCAGTTCAGGAGCAGAAATCACTGCCTAGTGCAGGCTGTGTCATTGCCAGCACTCTTGTGTCTAAGCTGGAGGCACCAATTTGCTCAGAATGGACTGGGTCCCATCTCTGGGTGCTGGCTGACCCCAAAGTCTCAGAAATGGCAAGCAGGCTAAAAGCAGTGTAACATCCAGAATGGGGCAAAGGGGGATGCTGTTCCCACCCGCAAACCGCTGAGACCCCCACCAGACAGAACATTGCCAGGCCCACTCACCGTTTGTAGGCTGCTCGTGACTTGTTTCCCAAGGGATCGGTGCTCTGATGAAATGCTCATCTCCCCCAGGCCTGCAGGCAAAGGAAGGGAGCGGGTGGCTCAGAGGTACAAGAGGAACTTGCTGCTTGGCCCTCAGAACAGGGCTTCTCTCTGACTCTCTCCTGGCTTCTGCCAAGGGGTACAGGATAGCTCCAGGCTCCCCTCTCTAATTCTCCCTCCGCTTCTGTGCAGTGGCTCAGGTCTGTTCTCGGCTCCTGTATGTGACTCCAGTCCAGCCGCTGTCTGAACGGCCCAAGTTTGCTCAGGTGCTGCTGTGCCAAAGCTTACAGGTGTGACAGAGCAGAGGGCTGAGCCTGCAAGCGGAAGTGTGTATTCATCAGTCCTCTGGCAAGTAGCGCACAACACCTTGTGAGGGGCAGGGTGGACCTGGGCTGGGTGCCCAGTGCATCCGCCTGTGATACCAGTGCAGTGACTAAACCCCAGATAATCCCTTCCAATGCACAGAGCCTGTCCGGGAGCACTGCCATGTGTGACGACTGTCTGGCTGAACTGGTTACACCCTGCTGTCCCAGCCCTTCGGCCTCCTCGCTCTGTTTAAAGACACAGTACGTGGGTTAGTCTGAACCATACATCCCATAGCTCACATGCGCTCTGGCCAACATGTTAAGACTCGGATGTCCATACGTGGCTGTGTTTCCTGGGGTGCTCCGACATTCATTAATTGGTGCAGGTAAAATAAGACCAGAGCCGAAGCTCAACTCACCCCTGAACCGTTTTTGAGAGTTCACAAATGTTTGGGTTAACATTCCCGCCTCACCCCATTTTTGATACACCTGGATTCACCTGGGATCAAAGGTGGAAAGTACCAGAAATTCCTTGGTTGTGGTATTGCCAGCCTAGCTGGAGTCAGGCAGCACCAGAAAACTCGTGAGGGGAGGGGATCTATGCTAATGAGATTTCCAGCCCAATTTTTAAACCACAGAGGTTCAAAGAAAAGTGAATATAAACAGGAACTCCAAAGGAGATAGGGTGACCAGATGTCCTGCTATTATCGGGATTGACCTACTATTAGGGGCTTTGTCTTATATATGCAACTATTCCCCCTCTATCTTGCAGGGGGGAAAAAGTATCCCAATTATTCCCACTTGCTATCTGGTCACCCTAAAAGGAGGGAGAGTGCTGAATCCAAGACCTGACCCAAAAACGTTGCTGAAATTCAGATCCATAGTAGAATCTTGCAGTACGGTCTCATCTCTGCTCCAGATTTTTTGAGGTGTTCCTGTTACGCTGGAGGCCAGTATGTCCTTTCCCTAGTCTGTCTGTCTGTCATTCTTTGTGCATCATTCCCACAGCTGGACTGTGTCAGTTTGCAAATGTTCATGCCAACTCTTTTTTGGTCTTGCTTTGTGTGGGTGTGCATCCCTCTCCCCCTGCGAGAACCAGGCTTTAAGGTTTGGTCCAGAAAGAAACTTGCAGCACAAAGTGAAAGAGATTTGAATTTGCCCTGTGTCACTAGTTTTTGAAATGAAACCCATCATCAGCCAAGTCTTGATCAAAGCTAGGCCCAGGTTCCACTGAATGACTCATGCACTTGAGTGAACCTTTCATTGAACTTGGCCCAAGTCTTGATTTTATGATGCAACCCAGACCAGGTGAGTGTGACATGCCGCTAGGTTATGTTCAGAGCTTCCTGCACAGCTGTAACCATTTTTCCCCAGAGATGTCTGAGTAACTATGCATTCTTTTTAGTGCAGTGCTTGGATTTTCTCTTTGCCAGGCCTCAAGAGTTAACAGAGCTGACTGCAGTGAAACTTGAGATGTCCTTGGAGGTAGGAGGTTGTGTGAGTCTCTTAACACATAAACAATCAAGACTCACTGCAAAACAGTGAGAGTTGGCAGGTCTGAATTTTCTAGGTCACTGATTTTTGCAAATCCCATTCTTACATGGGGACAGCTCACTTATGCCTTTCAAACATCCTGGATTTAATTCACTTGTAAACCTGAAGCTGTTGACTGATATAAATTCAAAGTTTGTTCTGTACAGTGAGTTTTTGTTACTGGAGTCGTGGGCCTCTGTTCCAGCAGCTGGAGGATTGGAACCTCACCTCTCTACCTTTGCAAACTTTTAACTAGAGCAGTGGTTTTTAACCAGGAGGCCGGGGGCCCCGAGCAGGTTTCAGGGGGTCAATCAAAATAAACCAGAAAGGGGCCAGTGTTCGACTTGCGGGGCCCAGGGCAGAAAGCTAAAGCCCGAGCCCCACCACCGGGGGCTGAAATCAAAGCCGAGGCTTCGTGGAGCCTCCTGTGACATGGGGCCCTGGGCAATTGCACTGCTTGCTACCCCCTAACGCAGGCCCTGGCTTTTAATCTACTGGATATGCAGAAAACGGTTGTTGTGGCACAGGTGGGCCATGAAGTTTTTATAGCATGTTGGCGGGCCCTCCGAAAGAAAAAGGTTGAACCCCCCTGAACTAGAGCATGGCAAATAAAGGGGGGAGAGGTTAGCTTTGTTAAAGCTCATCAGCAGGATTTTGCAAAACCAAAATCAGGGGTGCTTATGGCCCTCCTCAGGACCTGAACACAGGCCTTTCAACAACACAGCACAGATCTCCCCCACTCAAGCAAAGGTGGTAGCAGTAGTAGGCTATTTTCCTCTGGTGGACCAGCTTCTTGAAGGGGTTACAGTTCCTGGTCCTCAGTCTCCATTTTCTTACCCCTGCTTTATGCTGGGGTTACTTACAGCAGCATGTGACCCTGAAGAATCCAGATCAGTGTTTGTGAAGCATTTTGAGTTGTTTGGCTGAAAGGCGCCGTGTCTCTTGAGACGTAGGATTGTTGTTACTCTGCTGCTGAGCTTGCATGGCTTGTTTTAAGATGCTGTTTCACCGTCTAGTATATGAGCTTCTCCCAGTTGGATTTTTTTGTTATGGGTTTTTGATTTCCAACTGCCAAGTCACTCCTGTTTGAAATGGGTTTAAGGAACCTCCCCCGCCCCGGCTTTCTCCCCAGGGAGCACGTCACTGCAGAGTTGTGGGCATTGTACACCTGCCTCTGAAGCAGCTAATACTGGCCCCACCAGAGACAGTGGGCCCACTGGTCTGGCCTGTTTGGCTGTAGCCCTCCACGCTGCGGGGCTGCAATTTATTCCTGCAAGAGGCTTAGAACTGTCAGTGTCTGACTCTGGAACAAAGTCCTCTGCACTAGCACGACGTGGAAACAGTTGCTTTTGCAGCCTGGTGCTCTTCTCTTTTCCTCCCCATCAAAGGGAGGCTACTGGGGAAGGTGAGGGGAGAGCAAACAATGACCTGGAAGAGCACAGTCAATGTTTTTGGGGGGATGAGAGAGGCAGATCTGAGAGAGGGCTCTAATTCCCTCCCAAACATTGACTGTGCTCTTCCATAGCTTCTCACAGCCTGTTGGTTCACGTCTCACTCTCCCTTGGGAAAGGGAAAAAAGGCCGAGAGCTTGAAAGGCTCCATAGTGACGAGGTTCCTGGGTTTCCCACCATTGCAGCTGCTGTTCTATGTGCCGTAGGGAAAGCCCCGGCAACCATTGTTAGGGCAGTTAGTTAGGTTCCTCCCTTTGGGGTAGTACAGCCTAGAAGCTGGAATGTGCATTGTATTGAACTGCAATGTCAGCCCGGATCTCTATGTTGGGCTGTGCATTGGCAAGAAGCGCTCGGCGAGCTGTTACCCGGAGAATCACTGAAAGCTGCTTCCCCAATTGCTCTGTCCGCCAGCCTGAAGGAGAGGAGAGTTCTTAGCACTGTTAACTGAGCAGGCCCAATCTAGCAGGACCACGAAGGTCACAGCCCAAGCCTCAGGAACCTGAGGATGTGGCCAGCTGTTGATGGGTAAAACTGAATGATGTTTGATAGAATATTGCTTTTGCCTTCCCCCTCCAACAAACTTAGCCCCCCTTGTGCCCGTGTTTGTGTCCTGGCTGGTTCCTCGTCTCTGCAGAGAACCGTGAGTATTGTGTGCTGGAACTGTTCTCGGTGGCCAAGTGAGGCCCATTGTGTACATGTTCTCAGGAGGCCTGATGGCACCCTGCAGACATCACTAGTTGATTAAGCCAGTTCCAGTTGCTTTTAAACAGATGACACCACAAACCAGATCAACTCTATCTTGACTTAGGAACTCAGGCCCCCTCAGCAGGGCCGGCTCTAGGTTTTTTGCCGCCCCAAGCAAAAAAAATTTTGGCTGCCCCCCGTCCCAGCCCTGGGCTCCTTGCCGCACCCCCCTGCTTCCCCAGCCCTGGGTTCTGCCCCCCCGACCTGCACCCCCTGCTGCCCCAGCCCTGGGCTCTCCCCGCCCACACACACTCCCTGCCACCCCAGCCCTGGGCTCTCCCTCCCCGCCGCACCTGCACCCTCCTTCCGCTGCAGCCTTGGGTCACTGGTAACTCGCTCCCAGGGCCAGTCATTCAGCAGGAATTTTGGATGTGCACAGAATACAGACAGATTGGTTCCCATATGGTTACAGAACTACAGTAAAGTGGAACAATTTTCAGCTTGTGTGATTGGAGGATATCTGGATGCATATTATAAGACTGTCCTACATAAATGAGGAAAAGTTGAGGTGCCTTTGTTATTCTTTTGTTCCACTCTTTCTTTTTACGGGGAATTTGCCAATGCAATATCACTGTCTTCCTTTTAAACAAACAAACAAACAAAAGGCAATGGCTGTTGAAAATAGCAATTCCAGTCCTAATAACCACTGGGAAGCATTTCTTGCTCAATTTTATCTTACTTTTTCTACAGCAAGTTATAGTGGATCAGTATATTTGATTTGGGAGAAATGAAGTAACAGCTGCCCAAACTGAGCTTGAGCACTCCTGAATTTTGAGATGTTCAAATCTGGAAGGCAGGTGCTGGGGTGGGGGGGGGGGGAGGTGTCACTCCGCAGGGGAGCACGGCCGCATGTATGCAGCAGCGTGTCTGGCGCTGCGCGAAGCCAGACACACTGGTCTGAGTGGCACGGTAAGGGGGCTGGGGGGTTGGAGAAGGGGTAGGAGGTTCCAGGGGGGCAGTCAAGGGACAGGGAGAAGGGGGGCTTGGATGGGTCAGGGGTTCTGGGGGGCAGTCAGGGGACAGGCAGCAGTTGGATAGGCATGGGAGTCCCGGGGTTTGTCAGGGGACAGGTAGGGGGTGGGGTCCTGGGGGGAGTCTCAGGAGGGGGCAGTTGGGGACAAGGAGAAGGGAGGCTTAGATGGGGGTGGGGTCCCGGGAGGGGGCAATCAGGGGACAAGGACCAGTGGGGCTTAGATAGGGGTGGGGTCCTGGGGGGCAGTTGGGGCAGGGGTCCCGGGAGGGGGTGATCAGGGGACAGGGAGCAAGGGGGGTGGATGGGTTGGGGTTTCTGTGGGGGACAGTCGGAGGGAGTGGATGGGGGCAGGGTGGGGCTACCCTCCCTCCCTGTGGAGTGTCCTATTTTTTTGAATGTTAAAACATGGAATCCCTACTACAGTGCAGCTCTCCATTCACAGCAGGCTGCAGCATGAGGTCTCAGCTTCCTCACTCCCTCCCCCTCTTTCCTGTTGGTAGTGGCCAAGGGAATGCTGGGAAATGTAGTTCTTTCCCTGCTCCAGGGCTGGCTCTATAGGCAGGGAGCTAACCAAGGAACTACAGCTCCTAGGGCCCCCTGTTGGTTCTCAGCTCCCATGCTGGATCCCTGCCGCCCCTGCAAATGGGCTGCCCCAAGCACGTGCTTGCTTTGCTGGTGCCTAGAGCCGCCCCTGCCCCTCAGGGATATTCAGCCAGCTTTGTGTAGGCCAGCACTGCCTTCGTTTCTATGACCAGCGTGTCTGTAAAAAACCCACATCATCAATAAACACTGTACCCTTCCCCTTGGAAGGGGTGCTCTGGCTCAGTGTGAGGCTAAGTACAGATCACCTGATAGACTGAAGAGCGGATAAAGGACTTATATCCTATGACATGAATAATTTTTATGGGTTCTTGCCCCTATCTTGGAGAAGCAGTTAGTGTGTAGCCAGATGGGGAGTAGCCAAAGACTTATGAGGGAACTTTGCTGCTCGGGAAGGTTCACAGAGCAGTGAGATGGAGCAGGGCTGAGATCTCTAGGTTGTGCCCCACTTTCCCCATAGCTCCTTGGAATCCATGGTGCTCAGAGGCCATCTGCTCCATGGAGCTGTAAACCCCTCCCCTCATGGACTTGTCACTAGTAGCTTTTCTCTTTTCCATGGCAGAGGAATAGTACTTAGATTGTAAGCTCTTTGGGGCAGGGAATGACACTTTGTTCTGTGTTTGTACAGTGCCTAGCACAAGGGGGGCTCAGTTCATGACTGAGGCTCCTCGGCACTACTGCAATACTAGTGTAGCATGGCCTAGTGGACAGAGCACTAGCCTGATACTCAGGAGAGCGGGGTTGTATTCCTGCCTCTGGTGTGGTGGGTGACCTTTGGCCTGGGTTTCCCCACCCATAAAACAGGGATAATGATATTCGCCTCCTTTGTAAAGTGCTTTCAGATCTTCTGATGAAAAGAGATGGGATCCTTGTGCCTATCCAATGACAAATAACTTGGCAATGCCTTTTATTGTGAATAAATAGGTGGTTTTTATATTGTATAAATATGTACTTAACAATAAACTGGAACAGCTCCAAGCTGTTATTGTGTGTCTGGTAGGAAAATAACATCAGCTGTAAACAGGTTTTTTTTTTTTTAAGCAGATGTAGTTGTCCAATAGATTGGAACTGCCTCTTCTGTTCCAGATTGTTAGGTAACCAATAGGTAGATGAGTATTTTATAGCTCTTTCTAAAAATAAAATAAGTCCTGGTAAAAATTAAATACTTAAAGAAAACTGATGCTGTGACATAAAGTGAAATAAGAAAATTAAAGTATAGGAGAGTGGGTAGGCTAGAACGAGGAGGAACTCCTCTCTCTCTCTCTGTATCCACCTGTTGTCTCTTATCTTGTACTTAGATTGTCAGCTCTCTGGGGCCAGCGGACTGGCTTTTGACCTGGGTGTATAGTGCCAAGCACAATGGAATCCTAATCTATGACTCAGGCTCTCAGGCCTTACTGTAATGCAAATAATAATAATAATATATAATAAGTCTGCAAAGGAAAACTTGTAGGCACCAAATATCAGGAAACATCTCCTACCAGGGAGATCTGTTCGGCTGTACACTCCCATGAAAAGCCCAGGAGGTGCCCTGTTGCTTGGATTGTTTTAAGTCGGACTGGACAATAAAATGAACTCTAGGGGAGAAGCAAGGGGGCTAGATTACAAGGCTAGCATCTGTAATTCTATGGAGGTTATACCTGTTTTTAGGTCCTGCTGCTTTGTCTTTGATTTTGACAGGGCGTTCACTAAGACCCCAATTCAGCAGAGCTCCCCAACCAAACCCAATTTGGGTCACAACCCCCCACTTCCTTGGGCCATCTCTAACTTCTTTGAGGCCCCAGCATGTAAATTCAGGGTCAGATTTAAGCCCAGTGGCTCAGAGGGGGGCATACTGCCCCTCCCTGTGTCTGCAGGGGTAGCTGTGCTGGAGTTGGGGTTCACCCTGGTGATGGCAATTTTACATGCCAGCTGGGACTCTGCCATCAAGACTGCCTGGGAGATCACTGAGTCCGCTTATCTCTGGCTGGGCTGGCCTGGCCCTGCCCTGCCACCTCTTGGAGTTTTTCTAAGGACTGCAGAATGGAGCCTTGTAAGGGGGGCACAGTAGAATCTCATTAGTCTTCACTAATGCCTGGAAGACCTAGTCCAATTTACTGACATCTGCAAATTTCCAGGTCACCTTCGCAATAGGAGACTCCCCCCTACACTGACTCCACTGCAGTTAACTGTCTCCTCAATTAAGGGTCACGTCATGAGCCATCATCTGTTACCACTGGTAGCTCCTAATCACTCCTGTGAGGTGCTGGCCCCACTCAGCTCCCACTGACTGAAACAGTGAGTGAAGGATGTTGGATCAGCACCTTGCCTGGGCTGATCCTCAGTGAAACACTCCTAAATTAAACAGAAGCTGTCTCAGCCTGCACAAACATTGCTGTGGGTCCCACCCTTTGCTTCCCAGCCACTTATCAGCTCCACCCTTGTAGGTACACAAACCCCATTTGAGGTATACCAATCCACCCCAAGCAGGCTCTGTGACGGACACCCTGGAATGTAGGGACTCCATTCCCACAATAGAAATTGCTTATCAGCATCTCCATGCCAGAGGCGTGAGCATCACTGCTTGGTGACCCTGGTACAAAGAGCGTTATGGTTTCTGACCACCCTCTCGGAGCCGGCTCACCCTTAGCACTTCCAAAATTCTCACCCTTGCCATGAAGCCCATGAGAGAGGAAGAGAGCATACGAAACTAACAACTCCTGATATCAATTATACATAGCTCCACTGAGCTATTAAGATGTTCCTGTGCCTGAGAAAACCAGATGAGTTTATTATTGTCTCCAGATCCTTTCCTGTACCCGTTTGTTCACATGCCTCCCTCGTGTCACATTAAACTTAGTGTGTAGGTGTATTGGCGCAGGGCCCATACCTTTATAACAGATGTGGGGCATTTAGTGTGTAAGTGTATTATCAAGGGTATGCTTTCCTCTGGATTATCTGCTAGGATCTGATGGGATCCCTGATGAGACAGACCATCAATCTGTTCTGGTCTTGCATTTCCTAGTCTCCTTTGTTTCAACTTTTCCTTCCTTCCCACGCTCTTTCCATTACTCAGTAGATGTAGCTGTGTGGGTGCTATTATTTATAACTCCCCCTAGCACAGCAGCCCTGTTAACTGTGTTGACATGAGCCAACTCGGCTGCTGAAAGAGATGTCTCCCTTCCAGTCTCTTTAGGAAAAGCAGGAGTATTCTAACACACTGGGCTGCCTCCAATCCCACGTCAGAATCAGGTTGATGCTGCCAATCTGGACAGGACTGGGAAAACACATAGCATAGGGAATAGTGTGCGCCTCAAAATGGTTCAGTCCGAACAAGGGTTCAGCCAACAGCACAATCCCTGACTCCTGCCAGACCCAATGCAGGCCACTCTGCATTGGCTGGGGTCCATTTTGGAGGAGGGCTGGGTGGGCCAGAGGAGGGGCTGGGAAGAAGGTCCCCATCCAGCCCTATGGCAATGAGGTGGAAAAGATGATACAGCCCCAGGCTGTGTAGCCTGCCCTGGGGGGCTATTGCAGCCCAGGGGAGACCCTTGGAGAGCTTCAGTGGAGCTGTGCCTCTGTGGAGCTGAGCAGCGCAGGCTGGACCAGCTCCCGCTGTGCTCTCTCACTGACTTGTACAGAAAAATACCCAGAAGGATGACACAGCTACCAACCCCCACACAGTTTATTATGTACGGTCCTCACCCTGTGTGGGGCTCATTGCTGTATTAAGGCTTTACACACCTCACTCCCATTAGCGCTAGTCCAAAGCAGCTCAGAGATTCCCTGCCTGTGCCCATCATCAGGGGCAGCTCCAGGCACCAGCGCAGCAAGCGCGTGCCTGGGGCAGCAAGCCACGGGGGGGGGGTGGCCTGCCGGTCACTGTGAGGGCGGCAGCTTTCGGCGGCATGCCTGTGGGAGGGCCGCCGATCCTGCAGCTTCGGTGGCAAGTTGTCAGCAGGGACACTGATGGCGCGGCACCAGCGGACCTCCCACAGGCATGCCGCCGAATCCACGTGACCAGCGGACCGCCCGCAGGCGCGCCGGCGAAAGCCGCCTGCCTGCTGTGCTTGGGGCGGCAAAAATATAGAGCCGCTCCGCCCATCATGGGGGAGAATGTCTTTATTTAACCCTTCCTTGGCTCTGGGTATCTTATATTACCCTCTAACCAGTGGAATAATCCCAAGCCGGAATACAGAGTGTTAACACATTCCAGGAGAAACATCCTACTCTTCCCGCATACCTGGGACAAGCTCTGCTGAAGGGAATGAGCAACCCAGATCTGCCTGGCATTGGGTTAACTGCTGAGGCAGCTGGAAGACAGTTGTTAAGCAAGAAGCACCTGAACCTGATAAACGGCATAGGTGAGCTTAGATGGGAGCTCCTGAGGAGAAAAGGGAGCTCCTAGGAGCCTGAACTTTGAAGAAGGGATGCCCCTAAGGCAGAGAGATAGGAGCACCACTTCTGCCTGGCTCAAGGGCAGAGAGAGAAGGGATTGCAGAGCTCTCCAGGCAGGGAGGCCAGGGAGAAAGACTGAGCAAGCAGGGGAAACACTACAGAGTTGCCCAGCCCATGGGGAAGCCTGCGGCCTTACAGCAGAAGGAACTGTGGCTGTCACTGAGGGACTTCCAGTTTGGAACATAAGTTTTATCTGGGCTCTGGATTAAAAAAGGCTCCTTTCAGAAGGCTTTATTAAAGGGACATCTGGGCAGAGTATTTGGCTTCTCGATCAGGCTGTTAAAGCAGAGGTGGGCAAACTACGGCCTGCGGGACCCTTCTGCCCCGGAGCTCCTGGCCCGGGAGGCTAGCCCCGGGCCCCTCTCCTGCTGTTCCCCCGCAGCCTCAGCTCACTGCGCCTCCATCGCAATGCTCTGGGCAACGGGGTTGTGAGCTCCTGGGGCAGGGAGCAGGGGGGTTGGATAGAAGGCAGGGGAGTTCGGGGTGGTGGTCAGGGGGTGTGGATAGGGGTCGAGGCAGTCAGAGGGCAGGGAACAGGGAGGTTGAATGGGGGCAGGGGTTCTGGGGGGGCTGTCAGGAAGGAGAGGGGAAGTTGGATGGGGTGGTGAGGGGCAGTCAGGGGAAGGGGTTCCGGGGGCGGTCAGGGGACAGGGAGTGGGGGGGGGAGGGTGGATGGGGTCCGGGGTGTGTGTCAGGGAACAGGGGTTGGATGGGGCAGGAGCAGGGGGGGAGGGGGCATCAGGGAGCGAGAAGCAGGGGGGGATAGAGGGTGGGGTCCAGGCACAGCCTCCTCTAACCGGCCCTCCATACAATTTCCGAAACCTGACGCGGCCCTCAGGCCAAAAAGTTTGCCCACCCCTGTATTAAAGGGACCTCATTGTTACCTCATTGACACAGCACACAAGCTTTGGTTTCTATTGCAAAGCTGCCCCATTTCCCTTACCATGTTTGCACTAGACATTAAGAGCTGATTTAAAAACTATACCTGCTCTATTAGTCTTAATGGGCTGCAGAGCAGGCAGCTGAGAGCCAGTTGCTGAGAGCAGGGCTACACTTACAATGCTGCATCGCTACAGCTGTAGTGTTGTAATGAAGATGCTCCTACACCAACAGGACAGAATTCTGCTGTTGGCACAATTAATCCACCTCCTCAAGAGGCGGTAGCTATGTTGAGGGGAGAAGCTCTCTTGCTGATATAGCACTGTCTACACAGGGGGTAATGTCAGTATAAAGCTATGTTGCTCAGAGGTGTGGGTTTTTCACACCCCTGACAGTTATACCATTGTAAGTCTGTAGTGGAGGCCAGACTTGAGAGGCACTGAGGCCCACATTCCCCCAAAATAGTTAGACTCCTCACTTCCATTGAATTCTGTAGGAGTTCGGTGCTGAAACACCTTGGAAGATCTGAATCCGAGTGCCTCCTTGTGAGTGCTCTATGCCCCGCTGGCTTGAGCCGTTAGTGCATCAAACTGAAAAGTCACCTTGTTTAATCTTTTGCATCTTTCATGGGAGGATCTCAAATCACTTGAATATTAGTTAACACCTCACTTTTTCCACAGAAGGACAAATGGAAACACAAAACATCAAGGGGCTTGGCAGTGGCCACACAGCAAAGGAATGGCAGAGTCAAGAATTGTGCCTCAAAGTCCTGACCCCCACTCAAGTGTTGCCAACCCTAAATATTCAACAGCCGTGAGTCAGGCTCCCCACATCATGTGTGATGTTGCACTCCATGTTTATGGAAATATGCTTATGAGTGTGAATATAATGTAACTGGAATATGCTCTATGCAAAAGGTCTCTTGTAAGATATCATTACAAAGCTTATAATCTACCGAGTGTGTTCATCCTTCTTATATGACTGTATCATTCTTGTATCTGAAGCTAGAAATATGAAATATTACTCTGAAGTCCTATTGTAATTATGCAAAGTGGGGGCCATTAATGGTGGCTTGGAATCTTGATGGCTCCCATCAACTAGGACAATTGGTTGTGAATGGCTCTGTTTATTGCAAAACTTCCTGGGTACATGCAGGCCAGTGCTGGAAGAATGAAGGCTGGGGTCTCACAGGACATGTGAACATGTCACATGACACTGGAATCCATCTTTAACCTGGTGCTTTTCCATTTAGAGGGAGGGGTGGGAACCCAAAGAGAGACAAAGGATTCCCACTTTGGTCCAAAGCTATAAAAGAGGGTGGAAGAGAACAAAGGAGGCTGTCAGTCATAAGAAATCCCGTAGTTACCACCTGAGCTGGAACTAACAAGGATTGTACAGGGGAAAGGATTGGGCCCAGACTAGGAAGAAGTCTAGTCTGTGAAAGAAGCTTATTGGACCATCTCTAAGGGTGAGATTTACCTGTATTCGGTTTCTTAATGTATTAGGCTTAGACTTGCATGCTTTGTTTTATTTTGCTTGGTAACTTACTTTGTTCTGTCTATTATTACTTGAAACCACTTAAATCCTACTTTTTATACTTAATAAAATCACTTTTGTTTATTAATTAACCCAGAGTAAGTTATTAATACCTGGGGGAGCAAACAGCTGTGCATATCTATCAGTGTTAGTTTACCCTGTGTAAGTTTTATCCAGAATAAAACAGATCTATTTGGGGTTTGGAGCCCATTGGGGTCTGGATACTGGAGATAGGTGACCTGCTGAGCAGCTTTTGGTTAAAGTCTGCAGCTTTGGGGGCATGGACCAGACCTGGGTCTGTGTTTGCAGCAGGCTAGCGTGTCTGGCTCAACAAGGCAGGGTTCTGGAGTCCCAAGCTGGCAGGGAAAACGAGCTCAGAGGCAAATTCAGCACATCAGGTGACAGTCCCGAGGGGGTCTCTGTGACTGAACCTGTCACAATGAGATTTTAAAATAAACACATGGGGAGTTGTGGTATTTGCTTTCTGCTTTTTGAGTTATTAGGGAGCATTTGGGTCCTGCTTTCAAGCTTTTCTTCAGTCTTGAGGACTAGAAATTTATTTTTTAAATGAACAATGAGATTGTTCACCTAATCACATGACTCCAGTGGCTTTAGAAAAACACCAAGTATCACAAGAGCCTAATGACAGGTTTCAGAGTAGCAGCCGTGTTAGTCTGTATCCGCAAAAAGAACAGAAGTACTTGTGGCACCTTAGAGACTAACAAATTTATTAGAGCATAAGCTTTTGTGGGCTACAGCCCACTTCTTCGGATGCATATAGAATGGAACATATATTGAGGAGATATATATACGCACATACTGAGAGCATGAACAGGTGGGAGTTGTCTTACCAACTCTGAGAGGCCAATTAAGTAAGAGAAAAAAAAAACTTTTGAGTGATAATCAAGATAGCCCAGTACAGACAGTCTGATAAGAAGTGTGAGAATACTTACAAGGGGAGATAGATTCAATGTTTGTAATGGCTCAGCCATTCCCAGTCCTTATTCAATCCTAAATTGATTGTATCTAGTTTGCATATCAAGTCCAGCTCAGCAGTCTCTCGTTGGAGTCTGTTTTTGAAGTTTTTCTGTTGTAAAATAGCCACCCGCAGGTCTGTCATTGAATGACCAGACAGGTTAAAGTGTTCTCCCACTGGTTTTTGATGTCTTTTTTTTGATGATTCCTGATGTCAGATTTGTGTCCATTTATTCTTTTGCGTAGAGACTGTCCGGTTTGGCCAATGTACATGGCAGAGGGGCATTGCTGGCACATGATGGCATATATCACATTGGTAGATGTGCAGGTGAACGAACCCCTGATGGTATGGTCATTCAATGACAGATCTGCGGGTGGCTATTTTACAACAGAAAAACTTCAAAAACAGACTCCAATGAGAGACTGCTTAGCTGGAATTGATATGCAAACTAGACACAATCAATTTAGGATTGAATAAGGACTGGGAATGGCTGAGCCATTACAAACATTGAATCTATCTCCCCTTGTAAGTATTCTCACACTTCTTATCAAACTGTCTGTACTGGACTATCTTGATTATCACTTCAAAAGTTTTTTTTTTCTTTCTTCTCTTACTTAATTGGCCTCTCAGAGTTGGTAAGACAACTCCCACCTGTTTATGCTCTCTGTATGTGTGTATATATATCTCCTCAATATATGTTCCATTCTATATGCATCCGAAGAAGTGGGCTGTAGCCCACGAAAGCTTATGCTCTAATACATTTGTTAGTCTCTAAGGTGCCACAAGTACTTCTGTTCTTTTTACAAGAACCTAAGTTACTAACTCTTTGCTGTAGCCAACACCAGTTTATAGTAGATACTTTCCCCAGAATTCAGCATGCCTGTGATAGCCCAGGTCCATCTCTAATTCCTCTGACACTCAGGATCAGGCCTTAACTTCTGTCAACAGCTGAGTTTTTAAAATGTTGAGGCTTCAGGGACCCCTAGTGGATGGAGTGAGGCCTCAGCACCTCTGAGAATTAGACCATTTTTATTTAGGAGCCTAAATAGAGACTATGGGGACAGATTCTCAGCTAGTGTAAATTAATATAGCTCATTGACTTCATGGGAGCAACACCAATTTACATCACTTAAAGATGTGGCCCTTACCTCAAGTTTGAAAATGTTGGCTAGAGGACAAGCCTGGCCTGGCAAGGAGGAGTGGGCGACTTGGTAGATCTTTGCATTCTTTACCTTGGTCTATATGACTATAAAAAAATAATTATTTATGGGATCTACAACTGGATGGATCCTGTTTTTCCTTTTAAACTGGCATATTTTAAAAATCTGAGTGCTGGTAGTCCATAAGCCACTTTATTTAAGAATACTGGGCCATATCTTCAGCTGATGTAAATTGGCATAGATAGCACCAGTGAAATCGATGGCATTGTGCTGATTTATACCAGCTGAACATCTGGCCCAGGAAGAGCACGCGTGCTAGGAAATCACAGGGAAGATTGCTTTGAGACGAGCACTGTGCCTTTAAATAACTGAGAAAACCTCAAAAGAATGGATGTAATAAAAAAAAAAATTCCAAGAGGATCCTTCCAGGAGATATTTTGGGGACTTGCTGGAGTCATTCATGCTGTAGTTTTATCATCAGTGAGACCAACCCAATGCACACAACTTGTGCTCATCTGTAAAATTCGTTCCCAGCTTTGGACTACATTTATTAGCCCACTCTTAACACCACAAACAGAAGGGAGTAACTAATGAGTCAAGCAAAAACAGGACACGGAACACTATAAGTAAAGAAGAGGTTGTCCATTATGAAAAGGATACCCTTCAAATACAGGACACCGTCGAATGCCTCCTAGCACTCCTGTGAAGTGGTGTTGTTCCCAATTCACAGATGGGGAAAATCAAGACAAAGAAATTCAGTGACTTGCCCAAGGAAGCACTGAATCAAGAATAGAGCAGAAGGCTGATGTACTAAACATGACACAACACTTTATTTTCCCTTTGTTTTGGTGGGCTTAATTAATGGAGGCCAGGTGGGGCTCATTTCTCCCATGAATTTGAGAAGGATATTTTCAAGTGGGTTAGCTCCACTGGGCTGCTTCCCTTTCGTCTGCCACTTAAAGATCATTTGGAGGGTTTTTGGATGGCAACATAATCTATTGGCTAAGGCACTGCATTGGGAGTCAGGGGACACGAATTCTATTCCTGGCTCTGACCACAGGCATTTTACCTCTTTGTGCCTCTGCTTCCTTCCCACCCCTCATCTGCCTGCTCTATTTAGACCTCTCTGGTCACTCAGTAACAGACTTAAAAGTGGCAAAATTGCAACAGAAAAGCTTCAAAAACAGACTCCAACGAGAAACTGCTGAACTTGAATTAATACGCAAACTAGATACCATTAACTTAGGCTTGAATAGAGACTGGGAATGGCTGAGTCATTACACAGATTGAATCTATTTCCCCATGTTAGGTATCCTCACACTTCTTGTCAACTGTCTGAAATGGGCCATCTTGATTATCACTACAAAAGTTTTTTTTTTCTCCTGCTGATTATAGCTCATCTTAATTAATTAGCCTCTTAGAGTTGATATGGCTACTTCCACCTTTTCATGTTCTGTATGTATATATATCTCTTTATTATATGTTCCATTCTATGCATATGAAGAAATGGGCTGTAGCCCACGAAAGCTTATGCTCAAATAAATTGTTAGTCTCTAAGGTGCCACAAGTACTCCTGTTCTATTTAGACTGTAACTCTTTAAGGCAGGGATTGTCTGATAGCGTATATTTGTACAGGGGCTAGCATCATAAGGCTCCAATCTCAGGCAGGCCCTCACCACACTACTATAGTACAATCCTCCAAAAAAAGTGTCTCTTCAAGCTGGCTAAAAATAAATCCTCTCAACCAGCTGGAAATATGGTTTGCCTGTGTCTGTTCTAACACAGTGAAGTCTAGGGTCACCTGCTAATAGAGATCTTGACTGGATATCATATTCTGTCATCTCATTATTTTATTCCCCCTCTCCCCCCCTAGCTAGACAAACTTCCAACTCTCTCTCGGTCTCAATTTAATAAAATGTATCTGGTTTGCTGATCACTTGTGAGACACATGCTTGTTGAGTCTCTTGTTCTAGATATGCATATGGGTTTCAAGGTTACTCAGCTTGCCAGCAATGGCAGAGTTATGTGCAAACTTAATGAGTTAGAAAAAAGGGGAAATCATTACTCTATAAACAGCTGATGCAAGATGTGAAGGCTGCAGACACCAGCTTTTCCAATTTGGTGGTAGGAAAGGGGGCAGGGAAAACTCTGTTCCAATCAGCAGTTATCTTCATGGCCATTTTCTTATCTGGTCATTGAAAGATAACATGACCTATGAAATTCCTGCTTTAAGGTCAAGTTCTGAAATTTAGTTAAGTATCATTTGGGGTGAGGTCCAGTTTGCAAATACAGACACAATGCTGACCCTGAACCGATTACTAAGCAGGTTTTGAGACCTGCAGAGGCTCAGTGGTGTGATTAGCTGGAAATAGAGGAGTGTCTTTAGCTGGTATACACACCCCTTCCCTCCACTGTTAAAAGCCACCTGTCCCCTGTGCGCCTTTCACTCTCATCATAACAGCCAAGCAGCTTGAAAGGCTTCAGCACCATCAGCCAGCATCCCTGTTAAGATCTGCAGAAGCCAGCAACATTCAGAACCGGAGAAGCCGTCCGACCACAGCCATGGAAGAGTACTTCTCTGCAATCCGCAAGATGGAACAAGCGGTTATGTTTCCCAGCCTCCTCAGAGGCGTCTACATGGAACAACAGGATGACGCATCCACTGGTGATTTTGGCAACAGGGACCTGTATGAGTATTACATGCAACTGAAATCCATCAAACTCGCGGTGGAGGGTAGACTGGCGCCTCTAAATGAAAGCAAACACCAAATCACCAGCAGAGAAGAAGTACAAGAGAACGGAGAGGAGGCCGATCTTGAAGGACTGCTTTATCATCACTTTACAGGCTTGTATCGTGTCCTGACCCATCTGACCAGAAAAGCCAATGCCCTGATCAGAAAATACAATGAAATTATAGGACAGATCAACCAGAGTGAAATTACGCTTACCTGGTGAAACAGCCACCAATAACTTCAAAAGGTGAGACCTCAGCCATTATATCTCTATTGAAGTTTTCTGAGATGCCAAATTGTGTCCACTCCCCTTTCTCCAAAATCTAAGTGATTATCAGTCTAGTTTAACTGATAATTATGTTATCAGCACCTAAAAACAGCAGGACCCACAGGTTCAAATCCTAGTGGGGGGATTAATCACTTTCTTCCAAGGTAGTGAAATTGTGCTGTATCCATTTTAACCAAATGGGGGTCTTTTACCTGCCTCTTAAAGATAATTTTAAAGAGGGATTTGATTATTTGTTTTAAGGCAGACAGTTCACATTGTCCACCAACATTCAGATGAGACCTTAATAACTAAGGTTCTTTCTTTTGTTGTGTGCAGAGACAAGAGAACATACAACATTTGTAGTAAGACTAGTGTTTTGGGTGATGATCCTTGGGAGTGCCATATGTTGGACACCCTATTGGCTCTTGTGCAGTGCTGCTAGACGTACTGTACTTTGCAGAGTGCTCTGGGGTGAAAGCTGCTCTATAAAGATGACATTAATTTTCTGACATTAGAAAAATACAAGCACTTGAAATTAAGTTTCACGTTTGAAATTACCTGATCAGTGAAAAGTTCAAATGCTTCCTTCCGTGACAAGCTCTTGGAGGCAGGGACTGTATTTTGTGCGTGTGCACATGTACAGCGCTAACACAAAGATTTTGATTCAGACCTCTAGGCACTCTCACAATATGTGTAGTTAATAGGAACAGAGATCTGTTCCAGGGGGAACCTTATCTCCTGTACTTCTTGTAATAAACGGAGGATTAATGGGGGTTAGTATGTGGCAAAGACTTAAGAAAAACAGTATTGTGTAATTTAAAAAGTTAGGTATGATTCAAGCATTGGAACCTAGAAATGCCCTCCTGTGTTGGCTATTTTGAATGACAATAAATGCAGTATCAAAATCAGTACTTAAACACATACATAAAAGAGAACATGTCAAAATTGCTGACTATGTTGTGATTATCCCACAGGACACACTACCACCCCTGTGCTGCATACAGTTGACGTCCTGCGGCAAGTACTGCTGGTGAATTATTTGACTGACACCAAAGATGCTGGCCATCTGACAGCCAATGTTTTGTAATAACCAGAATAAATGTGATCATTCCTTGCTGTAACATGAACTCATTGTCCATCTCAAATACCTCACATGCATGTTAATTTTCAACTACCAGGGCAAAAATCATTGTATTATGCTGCTGCTGTGTGAAAGATAATCCTCTTTTCTTACTTGTAACTAAACCTTTAAAAGTGGGCTGCTTCCACCCACTACTTGATAATAAAACATCACAAACTGAAATACTCCTCAGGCACATGTAACTCTGTACCTCAAGCATAAAGGCTGTCTGTGAAGGAGACAGGGTTTTCTCAAGGGCTGGTCCAAGGCTGTGGAATGAACTCCCCCAGGAACTAAATACTTCACCAACCTCACCCCGTTCCACTCCAAGTATAAAGGTGCAGGTCTTCAATTTGCTTCTCAAGCACCCACAGAGCACAGAGGATGTAACACATTAAATTACTTATTTAAAAACCCACTCAATTTCTCCTTTGAGAGAAGAAGAGGGAAAGAAAAAATGACATGTGATGATGCTAGTCATGACTTCAAGGGGGCCAGCATTTTACTCATGGGTTTTTTTCCTCTCCCTACACCAGCGAAGTCATGGGCAGCCAATGATCCAGCAATGGGGGTAGGCTAGCCCCTGGCCCCTCCCCTTCTACCCGAGGCCCTGCCCCTCTCGCTCCCCCTCGCCCACAGGAGCCCAGAGCACCCCCGCCATGGCCCCCAGGCCCAGAGCACCGGGCAGTGCAGCAGCAGTGCCCCCAGCCCCAGAACACCAGACGGCCAGTGGGCCCCAGTGCCAGCTGCCCCAAGTCCCCTCAGCTGGCTGGCCAGCCCCAGCAGAACACCGGGAACTGCAGAAGACCTGGGGGCAGAGCATAGGTAGGACCACGCCAGCCCCCACAGCCTATGATACCCACCACCCATGAGCAAAGGTCAGGTTGTCCAGGAATGAGGCAGGAGGGGACATACTTCAGCTCTTGGGAAGGAAGGTGATGACTGCTTCCAGCAGAAAGCACAGTGCTAGTTGATTCAGATAAGTGTTACTGGCAGATCTACTAGAGGATATTTGTCCACTCTCCCGGGTGCAGGATAAACCTATTGTTCACTAACAGGTTTAGCTGGCTGCTTGTACTTGCACAAAAGATACCACGCCAGACAAATGGAATAGTCAAAGGAGGGGAATAAAAGTAAGAGGCTTCCATCACTTAACAAAAAGTTATGCCCCCTCCCTTTCCCCTGCCACGTTTTAAACAGAGCCAACGTACGCCTTGCTGATTTCACCATTTGTTACTTGTCAGTTGGTTTGCTTCTATAAACTCCCAAATTACTGTACATTGCACCATATACCCAGGCTTTTGGGTTGTGCAGCATAATTGTCTGATCTCAACACAGCTCTGGGGACGTTGTTTATTCACTGCTAGGCAGAGGCACAACAATTTTTGTAGATCACATGAAAGAAAGGGGTTCCGCTCTCCCATTAGGTTGTCACTGCAGGGTAGTTATTTTACAATAACCCATATTCCTTCTTCCCCAGCATGTTTATACAGTAAACACTTGTTTATACAGCCTCACTTAAAGTTGTCCTGGTTAACATAGTTCCGTTGCTGATCAATTAGAGAACATGCTCGTTTAAAGTTGCGCAATGCTCCCTTATAACGTTGTTTGGCAGCCGCCTGCTTTGTCCACTGCTTGCAGGATTCTCTGGAAGAGCAGCCCCTCCTTGTGGGGATTAGAATCGGGGGGGCTGGCAGCCCCCCCCCCAACATCAGCTCCCCTAAATTCCCCGTAAGGTGTGTGGCTCGGCAGCTGTTCAGCTGTCCCTCCCCACACTGCCCTCTGCCTTGGAGCTGCTCCCAGGAACTTCCTGCTTGCTGGGGGTGGGGGGAGAGGGGTGCTGATATCAGGATGTCCCCCTGCACCTGCCCCCCCACCCCATACCCCCTTGTGAAATTATGAGTGTAATAGAATATCTCATTGAAAGGTGACAGGGCCAAAAAGAGTTAATTAACTCACAGACTGACCTGACCCACAGCTGAACTTTAGAGACTGGTGAGGAAGATACCTAACTGAATAGAGCTTTGAAATGCAATTCTGCATTGTTAGAGATGTAATGTAAGCAAACGTCTACCCTTCTAAGACCTGAGCAAACAAGTCTTGTCTATTGCTATAGCTTTGATTCAAAGATCAAAAAAGGAGTAGGTGGAGGGATAGCTCAGTGGTTTGAGCATTGGCCTGCTAATAAACCCAGGGTTGTGAGTTCAATCCTCGAGGGAGCCATTTAGGGATCTGGGGCAAAAATCTGTCTGGGGATTGGTCCCCCTCTGAGAAGGGGTGCGGGGTGAGGCAGGGGTGCAGGGGGGGGCAGGATCTGGCCCAGCGCGTACTGGGGGCAGGGGAGGCTCCTTGTCTGCCCTGCCCCCGTGCCGCTCCGGGAAGAGGTTGGGAGGGGGGAGGGGGCAGAGGGACTGTGTGTTGCTGTTGCTACAGGCACCGCCCCCAGCAGCTCCCATTGGCTGCGGTTCCCCATTCCCAGCCAACTGGAGCTGCTGGGGGCGGTGCCTGAAGCAACAGCAACACACAGCCCCTCTGCCCCACTCTTCCCGGAGTGGCGCAGGGCAGGGCAGGCAGGGAGCATGTCCTGCCCCCAGTGCACATCCAGCCGGAGCCGCTCTATGTAAACACTGGGAGAGGGCAGGGGGACTGCGAGGGTCTCGCAGGCCGCAGAAAATATGCGGCCCGCGTGTTTGAGACCCCTGACATAAACCAAGCTTCACAATCATTCATTGCTGTGTACAATATTAAACTGTTTGTTTAAAATTGTTTAAAACTTATACTATATGTGTATATAATGTCTTTTATCTGGCAAAAAGTTCCAGGGAAATTTTTAACTCCCCCCACCCCTCCATTTACATTAATTCTTAGGGGGAAATTGGATTTGCTTAACATTTCACATAAAGTCGCATTTTTCAGGAACATAACTATAACGTTAAGTGAGGAGTTACCGTAATTCAAAATATTTCCCCCTCAAAGTAATGTTTAGAAGGTAGAGAAAATGGACAAAGTATTTTAGTCTCAAAATTTAAAGATCACTTTTAAGCAGAAGCAGCGATGGAGAAAACCTAATTAAGGAAGGTTAATCAAGTCTCTGCCATGTGTCATCTGGAGTTAGGAATGATTATTGACATGCTGCACTGGAGCTAAACAACAAAAGCAGAGGGCATGCTAACTAAACAGAGATCAAATTGTAATAGCTCCTGTAGGCAAGAGGCATTCTAAAGATTAATTTCAGACACTGCAGGAAGCAAATGCAGTGCCTTAGATAAGATTGTTGTATGTTGGGCTTCAGTAGCACTGGAGTAATCTAGACCAGATACAATTTGTTAACAGCACATCTCGGGAAACCAATTTGAGAGATTAGTTTACCAAGTGGTGTTCCCACCAAGGTCTGTCCTAGATCAGGCACTATTCAGTATTTTCATTAACTATGTGGCTGATGGACTGGACAGTATGCTTATAAAATCTGCAGATGACCCCACGTTGGGAAGGGTTACATGTGCTTTGGAAGACCGAATTAGAATTCAAAATTATCCTGATAAAATTGGAGAATGGGTCTGAAATCATTAAGTGGAAATTCAATAAAGACAAGTGCAAAGTACTACACTTAGGAAGGAAAAATGGGGACTAACTGGCTTTGCAGCAGTACTGCAGAAAAGGATCTGGGGGTTATAGTGATCACAAATGGAACACGAGTCAACAGTGTGTTGCTGTTGAGAAAAAGGCAAACGTCATTCTGGGTTGTATTAACAGGAAGACTTGGGAGGTAATTGTCCCACTGTAATTGGCACTGGTGAGGTCCAGGTGAGAGCAACAAAAATGATAAGAGGTTTAGAAAACATGACCTATGAGGAAAGGCAGACGGAATTTGGAATGTTTAGTCTAGAGAAGTGAAGGCTGAAAGGGGACCCGATAACAGTCTTCAGATATGTAGAAGGTTGTTATAAAGAGGATTGTGATCAATTGCTTTCCATGTACAAGGGAAGGACAAGAAGTAATCAGCTTAATTTACAGCAAGGAAGATTTAGGTTAGATATTAAGATAATCGTTCTAATGATTAGGATAGTTAAGCACTGGAACAGGTTTCCTAGGGAGGCTACGAAATCCCCATCTCTGGTGGTTTTAGAGAACAGATTAGACAAACACCTGTCATGGATGATGTAGGTATACTTAATCCTGCTTCAGTGCGAGGAGATGGACGAGAACAGACGACCTCTTGAGGTCCGTTCCAGCCCAACATTTCCAGGATTCTATACAAGGATAAAGAAAAGTTTGAACAGTAACAGCAGCAAAATAGAAGGTTTAAATACAGCAACAAATTCTGCACCAAACAAGGGTCATGAGCTTAAAGCCTGACCCAAAAGTGATAAACTACAATGTGCGCCAAGGGCATGAGGGAGCAGTTTGCACAAACTTGGAAAAGCTTATTCATGAGTTAAACTTTAACTAATTTTTCAGACATTTGTCTTGGATCTCAACTCAATATAATCAGTGGTGAGCCTGGGTCACACCACCCCATAGGTCAACAACTTTGTTTCAATGTCTAATTTTAGACACATCTGTATTTAGGCATTTAAATAAGTGGCCTGATCTTCAGAGATGCCGAGCCCCTGCAATTCCCACTGAAGCTGAGGAATTGTGGATACTCAGCATCTCTGGGGAAAAAGAAAAAACAACAAACGTTGGTGCCTAGCTCTGGATTTGGGGGCCTCACTCTAGGCACCAAAGCTGGTAAATTTGGATCTAAGTAATAATAACAGAGAGAAAACAAGTGGAGAATAGGACCCTAAAGGGGATCACGTATGGATGCCTTGTCAATACTGCGTTCTCCCTCAGCCAGTATGGAAACCCTTCCTAGCAAGGCTAACTTTGGCTCTGATCCTGCAATGAGCTCCACATGGGCAAGGCCACAGAGTGACCAAGACGGAAGGAATGCGTTAACAATAACAGAGGGCAGGGATTAAATTCTCTCTTGGGAAGAACGGGACCTGTATTTTCCTCTACATCAACAGACTAGTAACTGACCTCCACCATTTTCTTTGGTACAGCAGTTCTCATTTTGCAATAGTTAACAAAAGAGGCAACTCAAAATTAACATTTAAATATAATAAAAGAGCTAAATGCATTGCAAAATACTGAGATAAATATTAATAACAAATGGAACACACTAATTATTCATAGTTTTAATTATAAGAATACAGTAAGGGTTGTTTTTTGTTTTTCAACCAGTGGCATTTGAACAATAACTGACATACAATCTGCTCGAATATATTTGGGAGTGGTCTCACGAAACACGATCTGCTGAACAAGTCTGTAGTTCTTGAGAAGTTTTCAGCGAATTGGATGGAAGTCCTCCAGAACTTCAGCTAGGGTTTTCTTCTCTACAAAAGGTAATCAAGTACAATTAGGAAAGCTTATTCAGCATTTAAAGAGGGTTTGTTTCTGATCAATAATCAGTAAGTCAGAACATTTGCTATAGGCCAGATCCAAAGCCATCTGAAGTCAATGGGATCCTGTCTTTCATTAACTCCAGTGGGTTTGGGATCAGGCTCTATTACAACAGCACTTTGCTTCACAAACTAAACATTTCTCTCTCCCCTTCCCAGTGAAGGTTTAATAGCAGAGCCCGGTAAAGAGATCTCATTATCGAGAACTTCATTACTGCTACAGAATGTTTACTGGCACATAATGGAAAATCATAACTAAACGCCACTTAACCAAATATATTTTGCTAGGCAGTAAACTTGAGTCCCCCTCCCTGTCATCATACACCTCTACCCCGATGTAACGCGACCCGATATAACACGAATTCTGATATAACGCAGTAAAGCAGTGCTCCGGGGGCGGAGGCGCTGCACACTCTGGTGGATCAAAGCAAGTTCGATATAACGCGGTTTCACCTATAACACGGTAAGATTTTATGGCTCCCGAGGACAGCGTTATATCGAGGTAGAGGTGTATTTGTTTGTTTACTTGCTAATTTTCTAAAATTTCAGTCACAATGGCTCTCCCAGGCAATGCTAGTTAGCAAGATTCTATTGTACTATGGAGCCATAATGTTTCTACTAATGCTTATTTCACCTGGCATGTTAGTCCACTTGAATATTCACTAAACTAGTTTGTCGATACAGTGACTTTTGCAATCAAGGTAAATTGAGGATTACTGCTCCTGGCCTAACGAAGAATGTTGCAATGAGTTCAATGGACTTTGAATCAGGCTTTTAATGCCCAGAGTTTGGGGAGGAAGTAATCAGGCTAAACTCCACTTAATATCTGATTCGGTCTGGAAATGAAAAAACCTTCTGAAGAGGCAGTTTTCCCCTCTGCCTGACTGGCAGGTTTTGGTGAACTTGGCTAGCAGAAGATGGGGTTGTAGGAAGGGAAATAAAACTATGGCAAAAGGTATGTCTTGAAAAAGTTATAGGAGGAGTTAAAACACCCCGATCCCCTCCATGACCCTTCAGAAAGGGGAAAACTCAAAATAGGTCTGTCACTAGCTTGATGCCTTTTACTTTTGTCAGACACACACAATGGAATCCTAGTGACTGATCAAGAGCTAAGTTTCCATTCTTACAAACAAATGTCATCTGTAATGAGTGCACACCAAGCCTAAATCAGAGACAAGTAGTCTATGGTTCATTATGTTAGTCTAAGTACAATTTCCAGCCTGCCTCTAAAGGGATCACAGTAGGTTCATTAGCCATTTTTCATCAGTTTCTGAAAAGAATGGTCACAGTTGCACACTAACTGCCCTCCTTTCCTACCTCTATGCCAACAGTTTTAGACTGCATGAGGAGACAATATTCCAGAACTATTAAAATTATAGCAATGGTACAAAGTTGAAGCCATGGGACAATCAAGATGCTAAAGGAGTACTTGAGGGGGATAAGGCTATTGTGGAGAAACTAAATGAATTCTTTGCATTGGTCTTCACGGCTGAGGATGTGAGGGAGAATCCTCAACCTGAGCCATTCTTTTTTAGGTGACAAATCTGAGGAACTGAGAGACTGAGGTGTCAGAGGAGATTTTGGAACAAATTGATAAATTAAAAAGTCATCAGGACCAGGTGGTATTCACCCAAGAGTTCTGAAGGACCTCAAATGTGAAATTGCAGAACTACTAACTGTAGTCTGTAACCTATCATTTAAATCAGCTTCTGCACCAAATGACTGGAGGATAGCTAAATTGACGCCAATTTTTTAAAAAAGGCTCCAGAGGCAATCCCGGCAATTACATGCCAGTAAGCCTAACTTCGGTACCAGGCAAATTGGTTGACACTAAAGCAAAGAACAGAATTATCAGACACAGAGGAATACGATTTGTTGGGAAAGAGTCAACATGGTTTTTGTAAAAGGAAATCATGCCTCACCAATCTACTAGAATTCTTTGAGGGGGTCAACAAGCATCTGAACAAGGGGGATCTAGTAGATATAGTGTACTTAGATTTTCAGAAATCCTTTGACAAGGTCCCTCAACAAAGGCTTTTAAGCAAAGTAATCTGTCATGGGACAAGAGGGAAGGTCCTCTCATGGATCAGTAACTGGTTAAAACATCAGAAACAAAGGGTAGGAATAAATGGTCAGTTTTCAGAATGGAGAGAGATAAATAGTGGTGCCCCCAGAGATCTGTATTGGGGCAAGTGCTGTTCAATATACTCATAAATGACCTGAAAAGAGGGGTAAACAGTGTGTAGGAGCAGGATTTTATAATTGTACTATGAGAATTAATGTATGATTTGATTTTATACTCTCAGCCACCCTTTTTGAATAGCAGAAAGGAATGACAGACCAGAATAATCCTTATGACTGATTATGGTCACCCTTTTGTTTTAGAATAAGTTATAATGTCTACTATGGTTTCCTATATGTATTACAAATTAGGCACTCTAGTTAAATATACATTTCTTTGTTTTAAGGTTTAGAAAGTAAGAGACACAATACAAGATCCTGTCTATGTTAAGGAACGTTAGAGGAACGTTGAAGGCCTGGATCCCAATGTAAATTGTTTTGATAATAAGATTTAGGAAGGCTTAATTTACAATGCCTTTTCTTGCTCAACATAAAAACTGCTGTATACCTTTAACTGTAAAAGACTGTTTGTGTGAATGAGGAATGTATGCATCAGGAAAAGATAAGGTGTGAAGGCCACTGTTGTAGCCAAACGGTCAAGGAAGGAGTGAAGAGACTTAAATGACATCAGAAATCAACGCGCATCCATAATGAAGGGCAGATTGACGACCCTGAGGTGAAGGCTGGCACCCCAATGACAATTGATTAAATCGAAATAAAGGACAGGATGACCCTCTCAGTCTTTGTATAGCATAACACGTAAGGTGGAAAATTTGTAGATGATACAAAACATCAAAAGATACACCAATTAAGAAGTAACCCGATCACAAACTGACACAGCAAAATCCACAGACTTCAACAGAGAAAAAAAGACTATAAGAACAGGGTGCTCTGCCATGGGGCTTTGGGTTCATGTTGCCACACTCCAGGAGCATCGGATCGTGACAGACAGAGCCTGGCTCCCCTCTGCGACCAATCTGGCTGGCCACTAGATTGATCCAGACTCTGGACTGGTAACTGTAAACATCAACTGGCAGGAGAGAGAGAGAGAGAGAGAGAGAGAGAGAGAGAGAGAGAGAGAGAGAGAGAGTGTGAGTGTGAGTGTGAGTGAGAGTGAAAAGCATATGCTAACTGCTGTAGTCTCAATAAATGCGGCGTTTTTGCCTTCTCCTCTATAAAAGATCCCGTGTGCTTTGTATAGCATAACAGGTGAGGTGGCAAAATTTGTAGATGATACAAAACAACTCAAAATAGTTAAGTCCCATGCAGACTGTGAATAGTTGCAAAGGGATCTTTCAAAACTGGGTGACTGGGCAACAATATGGCAGATAGAACAGGAGTACTTGTAGCACCTTAGAGACTAACAAATTTATTAGAGCATAAGCTTTCATGGGCTACAGCCCACTTCTTCGGATGCATAAAATGGTAGATGAAATTCAATGTTGATAAATGCAAAGTAATGCACATTGGAAAACATAAATCCAACTATACATATAAAATAATGGGGTCTAAATTAGCTGTTATGACTCAAGAAAGAGATCTTGGAATCATTGTGGATAGTTCTCTGAAAACATCCACTCAATATGCAGCGGCAGTCAAAAAAAAGCTAACAATCATTAGGGAAGGGATGGATAAGATGACAGAAAATATCATATTGCCTCTATATAAATCCATGGTATGCCCACATCTTGAATACTGCATGCAGATCTGGTCGCCCCATCTCAAAAAAAAGATATTGGAACTGGAAAAGGTACAGAAAAGGGAAACAAAAATGATTAGGGGTATGGAACGGCTGCCCTATGAGGAGAGATTAATAAGACTGGGACTTTTCAGCTTGGAAAAGACTAAGGGGGAATATGATAGAGGTCTATAAAATCTGTTTGCCAGAAGTTGCGAATGAGCGACAGGGGATGGATCACTTGATGATTACCTGTTCTGTTCATTCCCTCTGGGGCACCTGGCATTGGCCACTGTCAGAAGACAGGATACTAGGCTACATGGACCTTTGGTCTGACCCAATATGGTCATTCTTATGTTCATGTGACAAAGAACAGAGTAGCTGGGCTGTCATAGTGATCAGCAATCACAGTTCAGAAAATTGAATTTCAGGAATCATGGGGGTACAAAAAATTGGCCAAAGGATGCTGTTGATGCAAACACTGCAGTTCATGGAGATTTAAGTTGAAGTGTGACTCTGTAAGAAGGCCTTCTGGAAGGGGGGCAGGGTCCATGATCACTCTCTCAATTATTCCAGAACAAAATATACAAATTTCCCCTTACCTAGTTTCCAGCTATCAAAGTGGATCTGAAAAACAAGTTGGGTTTGGTCTGCCTCATGTCATCACCACTAGAGCTCTAGTGGGAATTTAACAGACAGTTCCTACTGGTATCAAATAAGATCAGAGAATCTAGTAAAACCTTTGAAGCAATGGAACAGCCTCCAGAGGAGGTGGTAGAAGCTGATCAAATGGGATGTTTAAACCTAGAAACACAAGGGACGACACATATTCACAGAATCATAGAATATCAGGGTTGGAAGGGACCTCAGGAGGTCATCTAGTCCAACCCCCTGCTCAAAGCAGGACCAATTCCCAACTAAATCATCCCAGCCAGGGCTTTGTCGAGCTGAGCCTTAAAAACCTCCAAGGAAGGAGATTCCACCACCTCCCTAGGTAACGCATTCCAGTGCTTCACCACCCTACTAGTGAAATAGAGTTTCCTAATATCCAACCTAGACCTCCCCCACTGCAACTTGAGACCATTGCTCCTTGTTCTGTCATCTGCCACCACTGAGAACAGCCGAGCTCCACCCTCTTTGGGAACCCCCCCCCCCCGGTAGTTGAAAGCAGCTATCAAATCCCTACTCATTCTTCTCTTCTGGAGACTAAACAATCCCAGTTCCCTCAGCCTCTCCTCATAAGTCATGTGCTCCAGACCCCTAATCATTTTTGTTGCCCTCCGCTGGGCTCTTTCCAATTTTTCCACATCCTTCTTTTGTAGTGTGGGGCCCAAAACTGGACATAGTACTCCAGATGAGGCCTCACCAATGTCAAATAAAGGGGAATGATCACGTTCCTCGATCTGCTGGCAATGCCCCTACTTATACAGCCCAAAATGCCGTTAGCCTTCTTGGCAACAAGAGCACACTGTTGACTCATATCCAGCTTCTCGTCCACTGTGACCCCTAGGTCCTTTTCTGCAGAACTGCTACCTAGCCATTCCGTCCCTAGTCTGTAGCAGTGCATGGGATTCTTCCGTCCGAAGTGCAGGACTCTGCACTTGTCCTTGTTGAACCTCATCAGGTTTTTTTTGGCCCAATCCTCTAATTTGTCTAGGACCCTCTGTATCCGATCCCTACCCTCTAGTGTATCTACTACGCCTCCCAGTTTAGTAGAGAACAGCCCCACAATGGATAACCTACTATCATTTAGATTGTAAGCTGTTTGGGTCACGGGCCATCTCTCACCTTAAGTTAGCAAAGTGCCTAGTACAGGAGGGCCCCAGTCTTGGTTACCAAAATTAAAAAAATAATAAACTAGGTCTCTGACATCTCTAACATCTATCATTCAGTTTGCTCCTCCATAGCTATATTTCCTCTCCAGTGCTGACTATTAAAAACTTATTTCCTCAGTGAAGTAAATGGAAACAACAGAAAACCACCAAGGCAGCAGATCTGTTGAGTAAGAAAGGTCCATTTCTCTATCATAACTTTCCTGACTTTCTATATCACTTTAAATTGTGGCTCAGGTCACAGAGGTGATACTAGCCAGTTGTGGCCTATTATGAAAGATTGGATTCTGTCTTTGGCATACCAAAATTTATCACTTATTAACTAGTTTGCAAGGTCTTTCTTAAAACAGCAACTCAGTATACCTTTTTCCTTAAAATCTTCCGGATGTTGCCTAATGTATTCCATCAGTTCTCTGTCCAGTTTAGCATGAATATAGTTTGCACGTTTACTCAAATAATATCCAACACACCAGCCCACAGTGGCATACAGGACCTGACGGTGTATTCCTGCAATGTGGAAAAATTCCAGAGAAAGTGATAAGTAAAGTTATAGATATCATTGCTACACATGGAAGTTAGGATTTTTCTTTCCCCCTACTTTCAACATGCGTTTGTTAAAAATTCAGACCCATAAAAATAGCAGCCTTAGTCTCATCGGTGCTAGGGATGCATTCTGAAGGTATCAGCCTTCAACATGAAGGCTGCAACAATCACCATGTTTAAGATCCCAACTTCGACAAAAGCCACCCAGATTGCTGAATATTTATTACAGGTGACTTTGCACAATCTGATTTTATTATTATTGGAGCCATGATCTGGAGATTAGTAACTCAGATATAGGAAGAATCCCCAGGAAAAAGAGGAATGATTACTTGGGCTATCAGGATATTGATGGAAGTAGATGCCTAACTAGGATTAGGACAATGCTTGCTCACATGCACAGAGCTGATCACCAGGAATGGGGGCAGAGGGGAGGAATTTTCCCAGGTACCATCAGGGACTGGGCAGTGGACATGATGGTGTTACACCTTCATCTGAAACATCTGAGCAAGAATCCTCAGTCAAGATCAGATAGACATACACCTAGATCCCTGGGACTATAGAGGAGGAAGTCTTGACGGGCTCTGAGTCTGATCATATTCATCTTCCATAATAGAACCAGGAGTACATGATACAGATGAGACTGCCACTATCAAATGTTCAGGATAAGCCAAGTGGAAAACGAAAAGATTCCCATCAGAGTCCACACCTGTCAGCTGACACTAGCTGTCTAGAGGAAAAACCCCTCACAGGAAATAAGGAAAGACAGAGGCATCATTGGTAAGAGTCCCACATCTGCCTTCTAGGCCCAGGGGCAGTGTCAGGACTGGGGGTGTATTGGGGGGGGATTAGATACTTCAATGAGGTGTAGATTCACCCCATCACAGGCACCGGCTTCCTCGAGGCCCCTGTGGTGCTCAACCCCCAGCTCTGCTCCAGGCCCCACCCCGACCTGACTCCTTCCTCCTAGTCCCCACTTCCGCCCCTTCCCACTCCTACTCCGCTCAAGGCCCTGCCCCCACCCGACTCCTCCTCCAAGTCCCCATCCCTGCCCTGCCCCAGGCCCTACCCCACCTCCCTTCTCCCAACCCCACCCCGCCTCTTCCCACCCAGTTCTGCCCCCTCCCCTGAGCATACCCCCTCCCCGCTGTGATGCTCTGTACCTCGGGGGTACACCCAGCACCCCCATGTCCATCCTTGTAAAATGATTTGTGTGGTATCCAATGCAAAGTTTGTCATATTGGGTGTTTTCGGAAGGCTCATGATGCACTGAGCATTGTTGTTATAGTGATGTTATAGTAATTGTTACAGTAACATTATAGGTTATAATTTCATGTATATAGTTATGAGGCTGAAAATGTAGCCTCAGGGCTTAAAATGAGCCCAGGCAAAATACTCTCCAAGAGCAGAAAGAAAGTTCACACCTCATCAGGGCAGGTATGAAACAAATCCAGCCCAGCCTCCCAGGAACAAAGGATGCTGGCCCAGGCAGCAATAAAAGAATCTGTTTGAGTGACTCACCCCCCTTCCTTTGGTCAGTTTGGGACTGCGATGAGGTAATGCTCACCTGACTCTGAAGGGGGGGGGGACAAAGACAAGAGGGAAGAAAGGACATGATAAAAGGGAGAGACGTTTGCCATGCTCTTCCTCTCTCTTCCACCTACATCTACAGACACCATACCAAGTGACTGAAGCGCTGATCAAAGGGGAGAGCCTGGCTGTAGAGCAACCAGCCAGCCTGTGGTGAGAAGCATCTAAGTTTGTAAGGGCATTGAAAGTGTGAAGATCAGCTTAGAACGTGTTTTTCTTTTATTTCATTTGACCAAATCTGACTTGTTATGCTTTGACTTATAATCACTTAAAATTTATCTTTGTAGTTAATAAAGATGTTTGTTTAATCTACCTGAAGCAGTGCATTTGGTTTGAAGCATGTCAGAGTCTCCCCTTGGGATAACAAGTCTGGTACATATCAATTTCTTTGTTAAATTGATGAACTCATATATGCTTGTGGAGTCCAGCGGGCATAACTGGACACTGCAAGATGGAGGTTCCTAGGGTTCTGTCTGGGACCAGAGATATTGGCTAGTGTCATTCGGTTGCACCATCCAAGGAGCAGCTTACATGCCAGAGGCTGTGCATGAACAGCCCAGTAGCGGGGGTTCTCACGACAGTGCAGGGTAAGGCTGGCTCACAAAGTCAAGGATTGGAGTGACCTAGCAGATCACCGGTCCAGATAACACAAGAGAGGAACATCACAGCCGCTCCTCCCCCTCCCCCTCTGTGCCTCCTGCAAGCCGTGGAACAGCTGATTGCAGTGGGCAGGAGGCGCTGGGAGGGAGGGGGAGAGGAGTTGGCTGCCAGTGGGTGCTAAGCACCCACTAATTTTTTTCTGTGGGTGCTCCAGCCTTGGAAATTCTTTAGGGCAGGCGCAATCTTCTTGTCGTGTGTTTGTACCATGCCTTGCACAATGGAACCCTGGTGCACAACTGGGGCTCCCAGGCCCTACCACAATAAATAAAATAATAACAAATCCCTTCTTCCACCAGGAGCTATTCACTGGTCCCTCCTAGGTCACTGCCTACAGAATCCCCTATCACACACACAATCCCCACCAGCTCACCCACCTACTGCCTCCCAGACAGTCTCTCCTAAAGCCCAAAAGGCAACCTCAGTCCTGTTCCACCCCCCAGGCAGCCTCCCTCCAGCCCCCCCCCCCCAGAACCCCCCCCCTGCCCCTCCCCCCCACCGGCCCCCCAGCCCCCCCAGTCCGAGTTCCAGCCCCACCGCAGGCCCCGTTCGCCAGCTCCCCGCTGCCCCCCGCCCCTCACCAGCTCGTACGACCGGGCGCCGGTTGAAGGCGTTGTCCAGGAGCGCCGAGCCCCAGCCCACCAGGCCCAGCCACACCGAGTTCTTGTTCACGATGCGGGGCGGCGGGAGCCCCCGCGACTCGTCGGGCAAGAACACCATGGTGCCCGGACCGCGCACAGCGACGCACCCGGGCCCACCAGCTCAAGGGCAACAGCCGGTCCCGCCCCCGATAGCGCCCCGCCAGCCCGCGGCAGCCGGGACACCAAGGTTCCGGCGCTCTTACCGTCCCCCACCCGGAGCGGTGTGCAGTGGAAGGGAGGAAGTGGGGGCCGCTAGGAGGGGTCCTCGTTTGGGGCCCCATTGCGGGGGAGAGTGTTTCTAAGTCCCCGAGATTTACTACGTGAATCTTCAAACCCGACCAGAAACATCCCCCTCTAATCGCCTTAGTGGTTCAAGCAGTGTCCAGATCGCCGCTGGTTCAGCAGAAATCCGGTCACAGCGTGCTAGAGGCCCCTCCCCGCTGAAACAGAAGAGGGCGCAGACCAGACGCATTTTAGCTGAAGCCCCTACTCCAAAGCGTGGGGATTCAGCTAAATTACAGAATAACCCCTACAGGCCGTGCTCAAATTTCTGAATTCAACCCCCCTTTCCTATGGCATCAACCTTACAGTTCTTGTCCTTTTCTGAGCTATTTCTGGCCCAACAACTCTTTAATGATCAGTATTAACTATTTGAGCCATTGGGCCAGACAGAGAATGACTCTATAGCCTGGTGATTAGGGTACACAGCTAGGAGGTGGGAAACCCAAGATCCAGAGCCTCTGCTTCACTGACTATGTATCCACAAGGGAACAGCTTCATCAGACGCCCGAAGGACCCTGGATCAGAATATCCCATAGCTCAGTAATTAGAACATAGAATATCAGGGTTGGAAGGGCCCTCAGGAGGTCATCTAGTCCAACCCCCTGCTCAAAGCAGGACCAATTCCCAACTAAATCATCCCGGCCAGGGCTTTGTCAAGCCTGACCTTAAAAACCTCTAAGGAAGGAGATTCCACCACCTCCCTAGGTAACCCATTCCAGTGCTTCACCACCCTCTTGGTAAAAAATAATTTTCCTAATATCCAATCTAAACCTCCCCCACTGCAACTTGAGACCATTACTCCTTGTTGTGTCATCTGGTACCACTGAGAACAGTCTAGATCCATCCTCTTTGGAACCCCCCCTGAGGTAGTTGAAAGCAGCTATCAAATCCCCCCTCATTCTTCTCTTCTGGAGACTAAACAATCCCAGTTCCCTCAGCCTCTCCTCATAAGTCATGTGCTCCAGACCCCTAATCATTTTTGTTGCCCTCCACTGGACTCTTTCATTTTTTCCACATCCTTCTTGTAGTGTGGGGCCTAAAACTGGACACAGTACTTCAGGTGAGGCCTCCCCAACGTTGAATAGAGGGGAACGATCACATCCCTCGATCTGCTGGCAATGCCCCTACTTATACAGCCCAAAATGCCGTTAGCCTTCTTGGCAACAAGGGCACACTGTTGACTCTCATCCAGCTTCTCATCCACCATAACCCCTAGGTCCTTTTCTGCAGAACTGCTGCCTACCCACTCGGTCCCTAGTCTGTAACAGTGAATGGGATTCTTCCATCCTAAGTGCAGGTTCACTTGTCCTTGAAGGATAGGAGATCCCTTTTCAAATCCTTTCCCCCCCTCCTGCTGTGGGGGAAATTGAACCTCACTCTTCCACATCCCAAGTGAGTGCTCTAACCACTGAGCAAGAAGTTATAAGGCAGGCACCTCCACTTCCAGCCATTTTGTGTGGTATGCAACCCATGTTTAACTCATTATCACAAGAAAAGCTATAGGGGCTTAAACCACCAGACTGCAGAAGAAATTGCTAGTTGCTAGCAGAGTTAGGCACATCCCTGCAAACTGGATGAAGGAACCAGTCTTGGGATTATACAGCTATTAACAGCACTTCCCCTTGGCTAGTTTAGGCAGCTCCCCACCTACTGTGGTAGCTTCTGTGGTTCACATACCGCTCTTCCCCCCCATGCATTGTTTCCGGGGCCTAGGGACCTAACTCAGGCCTTATCACAATGCTAGTCCTGTGATTTTTTTCTAGGCACCTATCAGGTGTTGTGACAATGAGCATCACAAAGCCGACGTCCTTTTGGGAATCTAGCCTTAAGTGTTAAACACACTTCAAGACCTATATATAAAACAGTGAAGTATTTATTCTCTCATCATATATGAAGAGGTCTGTGCTACTAGTAACTGCTCTGATGTCCTTCCACCTTTATATATTAAAAAAAAAAAACAAAAAAAAAAAAAAAAAACACCCAACACATTTTTAGCACTCAAATAGTGACAGCTGAAAACAGAACGGCACCTTTACTTATCACATCAACTACTAATTTAGGTTCCTACATTCCACTCTAAATAAGGGCCGGAGTCCTCTTTCAGGCTAATTGATGAACTAGAAGTCTGTTTACAAATCCCCAAATCAGGGATTGGGGGATTACAAAGTTTGGTGCAGGGGGACTCTGGTATCTGGTACTAAGATTAGGGTATTTTAGGGAAGGAATCATCTCCTTCCAAGTAGTGAGGGCAAGCATCATGAGTTTAAAAAAAAAGTGTTTGGCACAGTCCATCACCTGTGTAACTAGTTTACATACTAGCATCTTCAAGGATGTGAACATATCAGGTTAGATGAACATGTGCTCTACTCCTGCAGAACCACCAGACATCAGTACACTGCCCTAAAGAAAAGGCATTTATGGAGACATTCACATTGTGTGGATACACCTAATCGCATATCTAACATTTTTTAAATTTTCTTTTTTATTTTGTAACAAGTCATGCGAAATCATGCAACAGCAATAAAGAAACCCAATATTCCCAACAGGATGTTCCTTGTACTTTTATTGGGATTATGACAACTCTGTGTCAGAAGAATTGGCTATCATTTGGTAGCTATCATTCTCTAAGATGGTTAAGGATAGCCAGAATGCTGGAAGTTACCTGGGAGGTAGGGGGATAAAATGGAGAAAACCAGTTCAGCAAAAATAGACATAAATCAGATAGTGGCATCAGAAGTTGCATATAAGATTTCACCACTGGGTTTCACAAATGAGTCTGGCAAAAAAACTGATCAGCATACAAATTCCACACTGTATATTAGTTTTACTCCTTATTTGTACAAATGCCCCTCCAGCTCCAAAGATATCCAGAAAGAGGTTTTAATGCAGAAATATAAAAAAGTATTTTATTTACATTTTCCACAGTACATTATTATAATTATGTTCTCTTCTATACAGCAGTGATCCCTTATTATAAGTAGCCATATGGGTTTCTGGCAAAATCCCTCATTAACAAGGAAACCATACACATTCTCTTCAGAGAAGTAATCTGGACATTTTAAATGGACAATTTTAATACAATATTATTTTCAATTAAATTTCACAATTTATTCAGGGCAAGTGGCATCTCACCATGCGCTGTGCAACATTTCAAGGAGCTATTCTGATCAGAGGGACAATAGTTGACAGTACAGAGATGCTGAAAACCAGCAGACATGGAGAAGAACGGTACACAGTACCATTGCCTTTTCAAAATGTGCATGATCTTAGAAGACAACTCCCCCTAGTGCTGGATAATCCTCCTGAAGGATTTACTTGGAATTGGTCCCAATGCTGCTTTATTCTGCCTTCTGTCTGACAGTTACCGATTCAGTCAAGACAGAGACATACAGTTTGAGCCAAGCATATGTGATGCCTAGAGCACAGTATACGGAAGTAAGCAACAAAGGGATAAAAGGGAACTTCAGTTTCCAAGGGGTCAAAGGAAACACAATTTCACAAAAGATTTCCAGAGGCACTAGTTCAATGAGGTAGATAGTTTCCAGCCAGTTAAGCAGAGGCCCCTCTTTTCTGTGGGGGGAAAAAGAAAAAAAAAGATATTAAACATGTGATTTCAATTCAGTTTTCTGTCTTTTTCAGTGAGCATTAGATATGTTGCCCTTGTCAAGTCTTTGTCTTGCCTATCTGCTATGCACCAAGTCACATCATGTTTTTAAACAGCACAATACGCCAGGCAGTGAGAACTTCAAATATAGCCACTTACTAAAATACAGTGCTTGATAGCATGTAATTAGCATAACATAAAAACTAATTTCTTTATAATCCTGGATTATAAAACTCAAATACAAGATTCCATGTTTTAGCATCTTTGAATCTAGACCATAAATCGCATCAGTAATTATTTCACTTCACTTTGCCCCACACCAATCCTGCCAATATAAATGAGCCATGAGATCTTCCACAGCTTTTGATGCACATTCACTGCATGCCAGTTCTTCCACATTCAGGTAGTGGACATGTCAGGTCATTATTTCTGGCTGTATATTTCTAGATATTGTTAGATCACCATAACTGAAAGAAAGCTTTAAGATGGTTCATAATTCCTACACAAAGACAGATATTTCCACTGTAAATATTCTTTAAAATATATTTCTTACTACAGGTAAGCCTTTATTTGGGGAGGGGGTCTCATAGGACACCATCCTTCTTGAACAAATCAAGGTTTCAGATGATCAGGAGCATCAGCCATACAAAGCTCAAATTAAGCTCTATCAGAGGCCCTAAATTGTATAGGCACAGATCTTCAGCCCTGAAGAGCTTTGCAAAAGTGGATATTCAATCAGTACTGTTCTGGAGGGCATAGAAACCATCAATTAACTGCAACTCAGAAAGAATCAAGGTGCTGCTGTGCTCTGTTGAAAAAGTTCACCTCTGGCAACAAGCCCAGTTTTGTATCTCCATACCTCTACAAATGCTGCTTCATCCCATCTGCTAAGGGGATTTCATTAGAACTAAGCATTGTCATTGAGATTATAACAGTTGCCTCATCTGAAGAGAGTCCCTTGCTACCTAAGACACTACTTCCCCCAGAAGTCGCAGCTTTCCTCTTGGGCCAGAGACTGAATGAAACCTCTCCTCTTCAAACATTTGCAAAACAAAAAACAAAAACAAAACAAAAAAACCCCACCCAAACAAAAATCAAACACAAAAAACCAAACAAGAACTGAAGAAAGCCTGGCAGAGCATTCAAAGGGTAGAAACCAAAAAGCAGGATGGAGAACTGATTGCCTTTTCCACACAGATTCTTCTGTTTTCTACAGCCCATGTACATCCCTAGACAGTATAGAGATATGCATGTTAGAATTGCTAAGAGATATGTTAGTGGCCTGGGAGATACTCTACAGTGGGGTCTTCAAGAAGTTAATGTTGATCTCCCTCGGCTGGTATTTGTCAAAACATTCAGCACTTTGACAAATTATACTGTATTGTTAATAAAGTACCACATGTATTATGCATCTTTTAACATAAATAGACAAGTATATGAAAATGTATGCAAATTCAGTGGTGATGAAAGCTGCCATATGGACAGCTTTGGAAACTGAAATCCTCTAGCTATATAACAGGTACACCTTAGAAGGGGCATTACAATTTTGTACCCTGACAATGCATTGACCCCAACGTGGACAGACTGTTTCCAGGGACAAGTGGATAGTTCTGTCTCTGTGCCCATTCAAACTTTGGCTTCTCTTGCAACAGGAGTGTCAAATGTTTTTGATGTGGACACCTGCCTACTGCGAACTGAACTGACACCTCACATTTTGGCCATTACTGACTTGGATTTGAACTAGGGGTATTTCAGTTCCAACCTCCTAAACCATCCAGCCCCACCACTACTGTCCCCTCCAGTAATACAGAGAGTGTTTCAATAGCCTGAACATAAAATATTTGCTTGGTTGTTACCTGAACAGAGCCCTCAGTGAAGAGAAGCTATAAACTGTGAACAGCAGCATGAGCAGTATTTTAGTTGCGATTTCTGAAATAAAGAACATTTTTGAAAATTCAACTAACTTGCAATGTTTTTGCTTATTATTTTATAAGTTACAGTATCCTTAAATTACAGATACAATAATTTAAAGTACTTAGTACTAAAGTTTGAATTATTTATTAAAGGTAATAAGAATCATTCTCTCCAAAGGGGAGTAGCAGAAGTTCCATTTCTTGGAACATTTAAAATTAGACTAGTAGATGTACTATTTGTTAAGGAACAAACCTGCATAGGCGGCATGATGATCAGTGACACAATAGGTCCTTCCCCTTTGTAACATCTACTATACAAATTTCTTCACACTGAATCATTAGTTTCAGTGATTAGTGCAATGTATACTAGAACTATATAAATTAGTGGATTGATACTTAGATTCTGTCTTGTTTGACTAAGAAAAAACAAGTCTACTGGAAAACAAAACTATACACCCTCCCCCCCCCCCACCATAAAACCAATTGTACCCAATTATCTGATTAACTAGGAAAAAAGTATGTAAAAGGCAATGTAATATCAGATGGAAGTAAAAGTGCAAAGGAAATTTCTCACTTCTCAACACAGCAACCTCTCCATTTTAAAGAGCAGCATCACCAGATATGAAAGGGAGTCCAAATCCAGACACCCTCCCAGTAGAAGGATGCTTATCATTATGTAGAAACTTGAAGGCGTAGAACCTCTAGAATGTGGCAGAACCAGGAGGGGATAGCAAAGACAGGCTACATGATTCTATGAGAATTTTCCATATCCATCTTTATTCAAATACTGTAGTAGTCTGATCACTGACATTTTTGCCCATTGAACTAATTCCGCACTTCTCTTGAGGCTTGGGGATTTTAGATTTGAGGAAAGATCACACTTGTTCAGGGTAGATAAAAATCCATGAATTTTTAAAAAAGATAAATCAGATTTAATTTAAATTGGATTTTTTAATTTAAATTAAATACAGGTTTAATCTTGAAAAAATAAACCTATAAATTTGTTAGTCTCTAAGGTGCCACAAGTACTCCTGTTCTTCTATTTAAAATGAAAATTGAAACAGACAACTTGTGTTAATACCTAAACTTATTATTTTTACAATTATTTAAATTAAATACAAAAATATGACGCAGTATATGTTTGCTGTCATGGCTTAAAGAAATCAAAAAACTGAACTGGTGGAAGACACTAGCTAAACACCTGGACCAGAGTTTAATGAAGTGCTAAACCAGCTTTTGACAGCAGTAGCCTCTTCTGCAGTTGCAGAGAGACTATTTTCATTTTACTTTCTTCAACTATTTCAGTCCAATGACTAGTTCATTCATAGTTAAGAAACCAATCAGGAGTTGAAAAAAGCAGGAAAGCTTGTTTCCCTCTTCCAATCTACGAATAAAAACTGGGGTGACAGGATGAGATCTATTAGTTTGAAAATTGTTTCTGGTCACCATGTCCTTCAAAAACAGATAACACCTCCTTTGCTTAATGAATCAGTAAGTTTTAAATGTAAAACATGTTTTGATTAACTTTTTGATAATTATTTTCTCATGTATCCAGTACATTTAAGATGCTGGTTTTGAGCATTTTTAATTGCATTTCCATCCAAACAGAGCTTGATGCAAATCACAAGTAAAAAATTAATCTAGGAAATAAATGCATCATTCACCATTTTCTAACATAATAAAAAATGGAAAAAAATAAGAATCTGAATAAATGTAAGCTGAGCTATATAATTGCTTAAATAAATGTGTATAGATATAGTGTATCCTCCTGGTTAGCAAAAAGCACCAAATGTATTGTAAAGGCTATACTGAGTTGCAAATCAACATGTTTTAATGGTTATCAACAAATGAGAATAAACCTTTCTTTAGGAAAATAATTAAAAAGTACAAACATTATTTAAATTAATGATTCCTACTTGCTGATTTAAGTTGGCAATTTAAATCATCCATCCTGCACTTGTGTGCACAGACCAAACCCTAAACTTCGCTCTTTGTGTGTTTCTGTTACTGCCCAAAACCCAGTATCTCCTCCTTCACAGGGCACCTTTCTGAAAGTGGCTTTTGGACACACAATATAATGCCCAACACTGTGTACTTAGACGGTTTCTAGCAGCAGAGCTATCACTGAAAAAATGGAAATAAAAATAAATCAAAGTGGGGGGGGAGTGGGAGGAGAGAGAGAGAGAGAGAGGAGATGCATGGGACTTTACCTGGTGGCGTAAACAGCAATGGGAAGAGTGAAAAATGCCCTGTAGTTGTCAGAATCAGATAAATGCCAGCACGTTTTGGACTCTCCACAGACAACAAACTAAAATAAAAGAACTTTGATTTACCGTTTGCCTCTTAAAAACCCAGCCTAATTTTACCAGAGTACACAAGTCATAGCTGACAGACTGAAGCCAGCACAACAGCTGCACAAGCAGTTTAAGCAGCTACTGCTGCACTAGCGGTGGAGGAAGTAAAATGTTACCCAGCAGGGGCCACTCCTTACACTTGGCAACCCCTAGACCCAAAACTGTGTAAGGGAGACATGCTCCCCCACAGAACCCAACTGAAGCTGCTGAGTAGCTGAATAAAGTAGTTCAAGGAGGGACATTCAGGCTCTGATGTCGGACTTCACTCAGCGTTCTTTCCTGTGCCGAGCGAATGTTCATGCCAATCCCCTCCTGCCCTCTCCTTTGTTTTTCCAGTTATGTAATCCCCACACACCTAACACAACCTCAGTAAATGGATTTAAATGAGGGCTGTCAAGCGATTAAAAAAACAGTGATTGTGTAATTAAAAAAATTAATTGCGATTAATCACACTGAAAAAATAACTGAATACCATTTATTTAAATATTTTTGGATGTTTTCTACATTTTCTCATATATAGATTTCAATTACACCACAGAATACAAAGTGTACAATACTCACTTTATATACATTTTTGATTAGAAGTACTTGCACTGTAAAAAAACAAGAAATAAGTATTTTTCAATTCACCTAATACATGTACTGTAGTGCAATCCTTTCTACATTTGTAAGTGCAGCTTTCATAATTATGTACAAAGAACACTGCATTGAAAAATAAAACGTAAAATTTTAGAGCCTGCAAGTCCACTCAGTCCTACTTCTTGTTCAGCCAATCCTCAAAAAAAACAAAAAAACCCCCACACCCACAAGTTTGTTTACATTTGCAGGAAATAATGCTGCCCGCTTCTTGTTTACGTCACCTGAAAGTAAGAACAGGTGTCTTCATGGCACTGTTGTAGCCAGTGTCGCAAGATATTTACATGCCAGATGCGCTAAAGTTTCATATGTCCCTTCATGCTTCAACCACCATTCCAGAGGACATGCGTCCATGCTGATGACGGGTTCTGCTCGATAACAATCCAAAGCAGTGCGGACCAACGCATGTTCGTTTTCATTATCGGAGTCAGATCTCACCAGCAGAAGGTTGATTTTCTTTTTTAGTGGTTCAAGTTCTGTAGTTTCAGAGCGTTTCTCTTAAGACTTCTGAAAGCATGCTCCACACCTCATCCCTCTCAGATTTTGGAAGGCACTTCAGATTCTGAAACCTTGGATCAAGTGCTATATCTATCTTTAGAAATCTCACATTGGTACCTTCTTTGCATTTTGTCAAATCTGCAGTGAAAGTGTTCTTAAAATGAACATATGCTGGGTCATCATCCGAGACTGCTATAACATGAAATATATGGCAGAATGTGGATAAAACGGAGACATACAAGTCTCCCCGAAGGAGTTCAGTCACAAATTTAATTAACACTTTTTTTTTAAACGAGCGTCATCAGCATGCAAGCACATCCTCTGGAATGGTGGCTGAAGCATGAAGGGGCATACGAATGTTTAGCATATCTGGCACGAAAATACCTTGCAATGCCGCTACAAAAGTGCCATGCAAATGCCTGTTCTCACTTTCTGGTGACATTGTAAAGAAGAAGAGAGCAGCATTATCTCCGGTAAATGTAAACAAACTTGTTTGTCTTAGCGACTGGCTGAACAAGAAGTAGGACTGAGTGGACTTGCAGGCTCTAAAGTTTTACATTGTTTTGTTTCTGAGTGCAGTTATGTAACAAAAAAAAAAAAATCTACATTTGTAAGTTGCACTTTCATGACAAAGATCGCACTACAGTATTTGTGTGAGGTGAATTGAAATATTTAATAATTTTTACAGTGCAAATGTTTATAATCAAAAATAATATACACTGATTTCAGTTACAACACAGAATACACTCTATATGAAAATGTAGAAAAACATCCGAAATATTTAATAAATTTCAAATGGTCTTCTACTGTTTAATTGTGCGATTAAAACTGCAATTTATCGTGATTAATTTTTTTTAATCGTGATTAAATTTTTTGATTTAATCGCGTGAGTTAACTGCGATTAATCGACAGCCATAATTTAAACAGAACCAAAAAACTGAGGAACTAACCTGAAGTTTGCAGCCATCATGTTGTTCACTTTGCTTGTATGTTCTATCCTTCTCCCCTACCCTTTATCTTGTCTATTTAGTTGTAAGCTCTTTGGGGCTCAGATTGTCTCTGTCTGTACAATGCCTAGCACAATGGGGCCCTGATCCCAACTGGCCTCAAGGCAATATCTTAATAAACAAAATAATGGTAAATAGCAAACTGCTGTTTCATCTGTCAAGTGACAGTGAAGCTCAGAGGCCAAAAGATAGGCCTTCACAAATATAGCATACTACAAAGTGAATCTCAAATCTTAGCTATTTAAAGAGAAGATCTGCTTAATCAACTACTAATGCTTATGGATAGGGATCCCTGTATTTCATAGCTACAGAATCCACTCAGGCCATAGAATTGTGCTGCAGAATCTAAACTTGTATTAAAAAATGAATTTTCAAGTCCTGTTTGTGAAGCAAACCTTGAAGTAAGTGTAATCCAATGCCCTGATGCATGTCTGCATTTGCAGGCAGCCTGAAACAATAGCTCAGAAGCGTGAGCTATCCCAGTCATCTCAATGCATTAATTCTAAAATTGGAAGGTGACAGGCCAAATGTTAATTTTGTTCCTGGTCATGCTTACTCAACAATTCTAAATCACTGACCATGCCTTCTTGGATACCAGAAGTCCCAAATATCCCTGTATCCAGCTACCAAGACTTCCCCATAACAGTTTCTATGATGCAGGTATGTGTGAATATAAAAACCTGTAGCACACAATGAATGTTATGTTGTGGCTGTAGTACTGATTTTCAGATTAAATCCAATTAAAAGCTCCATTTTAAATTTAATGGAAACTGCCACAGGATTTCCAGCTGAATGCACAAGAGTGCCACTGAATTTAGGCTCAGTTTGCCAGCTAGCATTGCTTTTGGCAACCTAGTTAATGTTTTGTATTACCCTACACAAAGTTTACGAAGTATCTGAGGCTAAACAAGTTAATTTATTGTCACACTATGTACAATACACATGCCCAAATGTTCAAATGGAAAGAAAGATAGGAAAGCATGTAGTAGTTCTATCTGGGAGTCATGACTCCTGGATTCTACTCCTGCTCCACTCTTGACTTGTTAAGCAATTTGTTGAAAGCCACACAGTTTCTTTGTGCTTCTATGCCCATTTGTAAAGTTAGTATAATACTTATCTCAAAGGGCTATTGTGAGGATAAGCTACCATTAGTAAAGCATGATGACGTCTTTGGATAAAAGGTTTTCCATGAATGCAAGGTATCTTTTAAAAGGAGATGAATTGCTAGGAGCACCTGAAGAGAAATGCTACTTTTTAGAGCAGATTTGTGTTATTTTGCACCATTGAACAGTTAATACGTTCCACTTCAGAGGGGGCTGTATTTAAGGGGTGAATGAAATGATTCTTATATGTAAAGTGAATTAGAGTGCTTCAGTTTGAGAGGTTTTACATATGATATGAATTCTCTAAATTATCATACTGAAAACCAAGTGACAATCCTCCTTTGAAAAGCTCCTCAATCATAGCCTGCAAGCAAATGAATCTGAGGAACTACCACTTAACAAGTCACTTACCTCAAAGGAAGAATAGCGAGGAGTATTGCTTTTTCATGCACATGCCAGCCAAACATGAATGAGCTCAGTGCACAAAGTATCAGGCACTGAAGAAAGCCTCTGGGCCCTTGGGGTTTAAACCAAAGACAGAAAACAGAGGGCTAGAAACAACAGGCAAAAATAAGACTTCAGTGTAAAAATTCACAATCCTGTATATAAGCTATTGCCCATATGAAGCTTTATGATGTTATTATTGAAATACACCAATGAGCATCCAGCTCCTGCTTTTACCACAGCACCGCTTTGCAGCATCCCAGGAAGGTATATATTTCTGGTGGTAGATATGTAGTGCTGATGGAAGGTGTCAAATAGCACAGAGACTGAAGTCTTCCATCTATATAACAGTAACAACATGGGCAGCAAAAATGCAGACTTCACTCACACTGCCAAATGAACGGTGTTTTCCTGTTTGTGCGGAACTGCCTCTGGGAATTTAACTGGAACCACCAACACATTTCACATAAGTGAACATTTAATGGCTGTTTAGTATCCTTTGGCCACCAATATCCTGTTTGATGATCTAGGATGAAAGGATTCTACATCCAAATACCAGTCACCTGAGCCTTCTGCTCCTCACTCCATTAAAAAAGGTGGGGAGTTGAAAAGTGAGGGATCAACTCCATTATTCCTGGCTCCAGATAATGCTATTAGGAGCTCAGCAAGTTTTCCAAACAGCTCTGCCAATGCATCTCAGTCCAGTCTTGATACATCCCTTGAATTTTGCTCAAATCATTAGCTACAGAATTACTTCCAGCTCAGTAAGCAAAGTGGTTTTGACCAGAGTCCCTGTTATAGGTCTGTCTGTCTCTGAAATACTCTATAGTTGACATAGACCATGGCGTCTAGGAATACTCAGAGAATGCTTTGTTATGCAAATTACTACTGCCTCAACATCCACCCTGACTGCTCTTTTCCAATACAAAGATACCTAGTTCAAGAGCAAAAATATATGTAAGTATCAGGTTCATTTATGTTATTCAATCAAGGGAAAAGGGGACATGGAAATTAAAAACGTATCAAAGATTATAATTTTTTTGAAGTTACCAATATGGAGATGAAGGTACAAATGAGTGTGGCTAGTGGAGTCACAGAAGGAAGGACAGTGTGCTGGAATTCTTGAACCAATCCGCCTGTCATTGAGGCTTTAGGAATCTTTTCAGGATCAAGGAATTTATATTTTATACCTACAAGTGAACATAATGTTTGTCAAATAGCATAGGTACATTTTCAGCTATACATACACACTTAATTTTTATGAAAAGTGTATAATATATGTATATAATATTAATATATAAATCAATATAAACGGCAACAGTTATGTGAACACAAAGATACGGCAGAGATTTCACACAAGTTTCAATAATCAAGCTATTCTTCTACAGCAATTGGGAACCTACTGCTATGCAATGCATAGAGCTGAAAAGCAAATGATTAAATCAATCTTAAAAACAAGCAACAAAATTTCATTCATTACATGAATTCAGAAAGGGAATTTGAGTCCCACAGAGGGCATTATATGCAAATAAGCACTGAAAATACAAAACTAGTTTACTGTACCAACAACTGCTAATGTTTTGTCCACTGCATTGTACAAAGCCCAAAAATTAGGGGCCCAATAAGCATGGCAGAGGCCTCTCTTGAAAGGGAAAAGACGTGAAATGACTTGAGGTAGTTGGCCCTGTAGGGAACAAAAAGAATATACGAGGACCCATGTTCAGAGATTCTTCACAATTTTTTTAAATTGTTCAACTTTGTTTCTAAGAACTTGTGTACACTACCATTTAAGGCAATGTAACTTATGTTGCTCAGGGGTGTGAAAAAGCCACCCCGAGTGACGCAAGTTACATTGACCTATGTGCTGTCCACCAGCACCAGGTTGGCGGGAGACGCTCTCCCGTAGACATAACTTCCACCTCTCGTTAAGGTGGAGTAATTATGCTGATGGGAGAGTGCTCTCCCGTCGGCATAGCGTGTCTTCACCAGGTGTGCTGCAGCTATGCCGATACAGCACAGTAGCGTAGACTAGTCCTAAAAGAAAGGTTAGAGGGCTAGGGAATAAGGAGTCATTACCAGTACTGCAAAGGGTCCCAATGAAAGAGCAGAAACAAGGCAGACAATCAATCCCAGCAAAGTTATGCGAAGAAAGCTGAAGCTGCTCCACTTGAGGGATCCATCTACAGAAAATTAATATTCGTATTAACAGAGATATTTGGGGAGGTATGGGAAGAGGAATGGGAAGCAAACAAATTGACTTTAGTAGTAAAGAAGCTAGTATGAGTATCACCCTTTAAGTGAATATTTTCAGACAGTAAGTAGTATATTGTCCAACAACTAGGTTTACAGAATCTCAAAGTTATACCCATTTCTCAACTGCTAGAGAGCTCTACTTTAATTTGCTAGTTTATTATTTGTATTATAGCAACACCTAGGAGTCTCAGTCTTGGACCAGGACCCCACTGTATTAGGCGCTATACACACACACACAGAACAAAAAGACAGCCCCTGCCCCAAAGAACTTTCAAGCTAAATATAAGAGAAACAGATGGATACAGACAAAGGAGTAAAAGGAAACAATGACAATTCTGTCAGTGTGACAGTCAGTGGTCTGAGCACACCAGCAGCTCAACCACTGTCAAGTCTTCTCTAGGCTTCAGAGCAAAAGTAGAGTTTTAAGGAAGGTTTTGAAGGTGGATAATGAGGTAGCTTTGCAAATGTTTAAAGGGAGCTTCCCACAGCCATGGGAGAAAGCACAAAGGTGCTTGTTTGACCTTTAATAAGTGGATGATGGAAGATGGCATGATTGGCCAACTGGAGGTGGGAGTCTGCTTTTCAATAATCAATGAGGGAAGATAGATAGGGTGGGGATATATTGTGAAGGCCCTTGAAAGTGAAGACTAGTAGCTTATGTTTGATATGAAGGGATGAAAGAGGGATCGGGAAGGGATGAAAAGAGAGGAGTGACATGGTCAAAACGACAGACTAGGAAAATTATCTTTGCACCAGCATTCTGAATGGCTATCAGCAAGGCAAGACTGCATTTGTCAAGACCAGAGAAAAGGATATTCAGCAACATGATGAGAGATGGTCTCTTGAATTGAGACAGTTTGATCCAGCAAGTCTCTCTCATTTCTAACTATTTTGACATTAGTCTAACAGTCATTTTGAAAATGTAGCGATAATGCTGGTTTTGCTTTTCCAATAACAAATGTTATCCAGTTTTATAATAGATTGTGAAATACATAGATTTGCTAAATTTATAGAAAATCTTAAGCAGCTATGGTTTAGAATGAGAATGCCATTACTTTCAGCTTAGAATGCTTACATTTTTTACACACCACTTATGAAATACTGTGCTCTAACTGCTGCTACTTTATGAGCTTGCATCTTCAACAGAATAGAAGGAACAAAGATAGCCCTTAGCAATATTTAGTGTATGCATGAGGAAAAGGACACTTATTGCCATGATAAATTCAAATGGACCATTATTTCAAAGTAGGTCTTATCAGGAAAAATTAAATTCAGTTTACCTACATCTATTCTTTCTGATACCTAACTTGAACTTTATGGTCATTGACTTTATTCTGGTAATACAACATAAATGTCATTTTGCCAGTGAAATGTAAATATCTATGACCATTAGTTTGAGACCGGTGACCCCTTTGGAAATCTTACACATAGCCTGCAGACCCCCAGGGATCCATGGACCACCGGTTAAAAACCACTGTTCTATGGTAACGACAACCTTTCACGGACCCCTTAGACACAGTCTGCAGACCCCCCGAGGTCCTTGGACCACAAGTTGTAGGATGGCTAGATCAGTGGTTCTCATCTCTCCAGAATAGTTTTCTATAGCACTCAAATTGTTCCTAGTCTTGACTTGACTCGAGTCTTTAGAAGTACGGAAATGACTTGTGAGAAAGAGAAGCTTCTACCAGAGCAACTTCAAAACCAGTCTCCAGTAAAATACTTTAAGTCAAAGCTTCTATTTCATTTTCATCCACTGAATAAATGTGGACTTATCACTACCCCATCACCATACTCTTCATGCCAAGGTAATATGTCAGACTTATTAAAGAAAATTTCAAGGACAATAATGACAGGTTAGCACTGAATGTAAATGTCATGTCTTTCTACACCTCCTGGGCCCCCTTCTCACACATCATTAATACAAAACACATTGAGGAAGGATCAGTAACTTACCTGCCTTATTTTCAGTGAAACAATAGGATCGTAGCAAATATACACAATAGGCTGGGGCTACATAGATGTAGATGTGTTTGAAATGCAGGAGAACAGCAAAAAGAAGAGCACCCTCCAAATGCCTTTTCTAAATGGAAAAAAAAGTTGTAGAGATGGAAACCCCATGAGAGCTGCATTTAAACTCACCCTACCTTAACACTAGCAGTTTCAAAGACGGCCTTCTTCCATTGCCTAAAGCATCAAAACATTCCATGTATGAATGCAGGGATGGGTATTCTTTCCATTTGCCTAGAATAAACAACTAGGCCAGCGCAGGGTAGATTCAGGTCACAAGATTATTCTCTTGACCTTAAAGGGTGTTTGGAGCCCAGGGGATCCCTCATATCTCCCCAGCCTCAGAGATAAACCCCCTTCCTCAGGGTAATCTTTCCTGCCAAAGGACTGGTAGCTCCCTCATGTAACAACTAGGAAGAAGTTGTGTATTTAAACAGCAATACATGGAGCTCATTCCCTCACGGGGGGGGCAGATATGCTCTCTCCACAGCACAGCTAATATTTTATGGCCAAGTGAACTAAAAAACAGAACAACAAATACTAAGAGATCCAATTCTAGTGGGCAGCAGTTCAGAACTGCTCCCACTTATTAGAATAGGAGCAGCCCCATGATTAAGGTTAAAAGTCTTGTCACAAGGCAACAAAAACATTGCAACTTGATTTTATGGTTACCTGAAATAATCGAGCAACAGAAAGAAGCATCAATCCAAATAAAAAGCCATTGTACTGAAAGTGAATATCTGAACTTGTGTCAAGGAAGAAGTTTTTTACCATTAGTTTGCTTGGACAGAATCAGAAGTCCACAATCAGCAAACAGATCAAATGGAACTATAATCAAGGAAACATTCCTAAATTATAACTCCAAGTTGGCTATAAAATTACCTTTTTGTTATCCGTTCTAATTAGAAAATATAAAAGCTGAAGAGCTTAACCTCACTTAGAAATTCTTGGTTACATGCAGGTAATATAGCAAAGTGTTAGGTGTATTATGGAACTCAGCAAAAAACACTATAAACAAGGTTATTATGCTAAATGGATTCAATTATACTCCACTATCCTCTTCCACCACCATTTTCACTCAATGAAAAATCCCCCCTTTTCGCTGAAGTTTTAAATGCTAGTCTCTTACCAGAAGTGACTTAAATGTTTGAAGCAGACATATTCAGGTGTTTGAGTTGCCTATGGAGAGGGCTGTGGTGAAAACTATCACAAATGGTTATTTTCTGCTGTAAAAATAATTGCTGCCATGCTCCTTCTAGATTTCCTCACTACATATAACTGAAAGAATGGTAATGGCATGCTGGAAACTTGGCATGGAAATGGACCTCACTGATGAGTACATATTCATGGTAAAGGGTGGAAAATATCACTTTAATCTAAAGTCATGGACGTTCAAAAATTGCAGCTAAAAATATAATGACAGAGTTCATACTTCTTGAGATGCACTGCCACTAAGAAGTGCTCCTAGCTAGATCAGTGCACATTTTGCCAAGACTGACTGATGCCTGCTAGATCTGTTAGTTAGCATTATCATTTTCTACTTCCTCCTTTCTTTTAAATGAAATGTTGAAAATTAAAGGCAAAGAAAATTAATTCAAGTTCTAGGTTGCACGCTAACAAATCAAAGTCTGAAAGAGTCTGCTAGGCTGACTGCCCCAGAGTCATGGACCCTCTGAACCCTGGAGAAGTTTAACCATCTCTGTGAAACACTTCAGGTTTGCCAAATCAGTAAATAGCTTTAGTTGTAATCCAACTCTTTGGAGCTATATAATCATGATCAGAGAACTTTTACAAATAAACTTTGAATATATTGTTACAATGAAACTTTACTCAGCTGAGACTTCCCTGAAACCCAAACAGTAACACAAATATTGCAATCAAGAGTGATATTAGTTCTGACTAAGATATTAGATACTGCCAGTGGTTTTTGTATATATTGTATTTGATTTGTTTAAAATCTTGCTAGATTTTGACAACTAACTGAAAGGATACGATCCACAATTAATAAGCCAAAGTTCCATAAGAGCAGAACAGCAAGAACAAACATCGGTTTTTCCAGAAGTTCTTTTCCAGGTCGTTTCCCATTTACATATCTGCAGCATCTGAATGAAGGAAATCAAACAGTAATACAGAATTATTTATTTTAGCACCAATTTATATTATTAACAAGGACGATGATCTCTTCAGGGAAGTTCTGCCACATGCCAGTTACTAAAAGTGATAGCAAATTCTTGATAATTCAAATTATCAAAGAAAAAAATTAATTTATAATGACTTATACTGTATAACTGGAAATACGTTTTTCCTAAAATAGGAACAGTTTATTTTTTTAAACACAAAACTCTGAAGGTCCGACTAGCTCCCCAAGAAGAAAGTATCAAACAGAATTTAGAAAATTATAAGGGCTTTAAGGTTAAGAACAATAATTTTATATTTTTTCCTTGTCTACGTTACAACCATGACCTTTTATTATTAAAAATCAAGGAATTTTTAAAATCCAATTTGTTTTTTGCATTCTCTCACCTTGGAGAAGGAAAATATAATAGCATAACTTTTATTTACTTTACAGTCAGTAAGTTTTATTACCAGGTTCTCATGCATTACCACACTACAGTGTTTGGAATGCAACATGCAAGGTAGTATTTATTTAAAAGTTATTTCCACTGGACTTTAAAAAATACAGAATCTATGACCCTACTCTTACTGAGTGGAGTGTTGTTGTAAGACTTTGCTATTTCTAAATCACTCTGGTGGGCCACAGGTTTTTGTTCAAAATACATGCTCTCTCCCCGCCCCCAACGTGAGCGATTACATACTCTTTGCCCTCCCCCAAATCCATGGTACATTTAAATATGCTATGAACTTTTATTAAGACTGCTTAACTAATTGCCAATAAAAAGTTAAATTTGGAAGACAAGACCAACAGCAAAGAATGGTTTAATATGTGACAAGATGTTAAAATTACATGAATGAGATTCTTTCATGTTTAGAATCGTAACAGGGTAAAAAAAGACTTAGGTCATCCAGTCTGAGCTTTGAATTCCTTCAGAATTCTTAAACTACCAAGTACATTACATATAAGAGAAGGTAACTAATGTCTAAAATAAATTTAATTGTGCCCACAACATTAGAATTCCCAGATAAAAGAGGAAATAAGGTCTTCTATCTTAGTTACACACCCCCACTTGTTCCTTTAATAGGTTTAGCCAACTGTGTTCTTTCCACACATTTGCAAGTCTATATGTAGACACCTTTGTGATTACAACCTGCCCATTTCTGAAAACTCAATACTTTAAACAGACACCCCACTATCCCCAGAGAACAGAACACTGAGACTTACTCATGGGCTGCATACACAAAGAGAATATCTGTAAAGATGACAGAAAGTCTTTGGAAGAAGACTGTTGCCTGACTGGAGTAGTTCAAATTTTGGATAACCAGCATTTCCTGGTCAAAGTATTTGGCAACGTGTGAAAGTGCAAATTCAAACCAAGCAAAGAACGGAGGATAATCCAAGGTCCACTCAGAAGTTGCCTAAAAACAAAATAAGATTTACCAATTTAGAACTGAAGATCAAGATAGCTGCTCATAGAGATTTATATACAGAAAAGTTTGTCATATGGGATTAATTGGTATGTTCACTCCAGTAGTCAGTATCAAACAAAGGCTAATACCTTTGATTTCAGTCCTACTTCACAATGGAATTGAGCAATTGTACAATGCTGAAAATGACTTCAGCAGCTCTACTGTGAGATGGTAGTGTTTATGGAGGAACTGGAAGTCTTTTGGTGTTGGCAATGGGTAGGTATGGCAAATTCGCATTTCATTTTTTTACAACTGACTGATAATATCATTGTTTATTTTTAAGCATTTTTTCAATTTTGATCAGTTTAGATAATGATAAATTATTGGGGCAGGGTGGACAGAATCTAGTGACAGTAGGCATTGAGATTCAAAAAGTTAAAGCTTTATAACTGTTAAAAACACAAGTTATCAACATCACATGTCAAAATATCCTTAAAACAAACTAATATGTTCTCAAGCAGCATTTTTCTTATTTTGCTTACCTGTAAATTTTGATTATTATCGATACTAGAGTGAAGGCAGTATAAGAACATATAACAGAACAAAACAGCTGTCTCCTCACAAGCGTGCCAATTATTTTTCTGATGTGGACTGATGTCCACTGTGAACTGCTTCATTCGGGTTCTTTCATACTGTTCCTGTCTCTGTTACTCTTGCTTTGTATCACTTAAATCTATGCACTTTAGTAATAACTTTATTCTTAGTTTGACTACAAGCCATCTCAGGGTATATGTCAAAATGATGTGTGTGTCCTCAGCTAAGCTAACAGACTGGCATGGCAGTGAGCTCTCCCAAAATTTCTGAGACCAAGTAACACTGTGTCTTACAGTTCTGGGTGCCCTGAGGAGAAGATCACACTAACACAATGAGGTCCTGATCCATGATTGGTATCCCTGGGCATTACTGCAAAACAACCACCAACTGCTGACCATCAGTATCCCTGGGCATTACTGCAAAACAACCACCAACTGCTGACCATCAGTATCCATGATGTATATTTTCTGGGAAGAAAGGACTTCAATCGGGATGTCAGACTGGTGTGACTAATAAGCACAAAATTCACACACAATTAAAAAGCAAATGAACAGAACAAGAACTTACTTCATAGTACCACTGAGAGACTGGTAAATTGTGAGTGATGGCAAGCCAGTTTCTATGTACTTCAAAATCTGTGGAATGACTGCAAAGAATATGGACATTAATAATAAGGTATGTACAGATTTAAAGATTAAAAAAATCTTTTTCAAAGTATTCAACCATTTACAGTACACAGAAAAGAATCAGAAAGAAACTATTTGTGTTACTAGTCCAGTGGATTTAGCTGCAGTAAAATCATAGTAGTAATTAGGCAATTCTAAAAAAGCAGCCTGAGTAGTAACGATAAGAGAGCTTGGGTCATTTTGGTTTCTACAAATTGCTAACAAGCAGGAATATTAGGATCCAGTTATAGCTCTCAGTTTTGCTTGGCATCAGGAGCTGAAGTTCCTACTTTGAAGTAATGCAATTTTAAAATAGAATCATAGAAATATAGTGCTGGAAGTCAAGTCCAGCCTCCTGTGCTGTGGCAGAACCAAGTAAATTTAGATCACCCCTGACAGGTGTTTGTCCAACCTCTTTTTTTTGTTTTTTGTTTTTTTTTTTTTAAACTTTGAATGATAAGGATTCCACAACCTCCCTTGGAAGCATATTCCAGATCTTATAGTTAGAAAGTTTTTCTGAATATTTAACCTAAATTTCTCTTGTAGAAATCTTGCAGATTAAGACCATTACTTCTTGGCCTACCTTCAACTGACATGAAGAACAATTGATCATTGTCTTCTTTACCACAACCCTTAACATATTTGAAGACTTATCAGGTCCTTCTTCATCTTCTTTTCGCAAGACTAAATAAGCTCAGTTTTTTTTTTTTTAAAACTTTTCCTCATATGTCAGGTTTTCTGATACTCTCCTCTGGACTCTCTCCAATTTGTCCATTCTTTCCTAAAGTGTGGCACCCAGAATTGGATACCTTACTCCAGTGGTTCTCAAACTGGGGGTAGGGACCCCTCAGGGGGTCATGAGGTTATTACATGGGGGGTCGCGAGCTGCCAGCATCCACCTCAAACCCCATTTTGCCTCCAGCATTCATATGGTTTAAAAGTGTTTTTAATTTATAAGGGGGGGGGTCACACTCAGAGGCTTGCTATGTGAAAGGGGTCACCAGCACAAAAGTTCGAGAACCACTGCCTTACTCCAAATGAGGCCTCACCAGTGCCGAGTAGAGCAGAACAATTACCTCCCATACCTTGTATATGACACTCGTGTTAATATACCCCAAAATATTAGCCTTTTTCGCAACTTCCATCACATTGTTGACTCATTCAGTTTGTGAGCCACTATAACCCCCAGATCTTTTTTAGCAGTACTACCACCTAAGCAGCTATTCTCGATTTATTAGTTGTGCATTTCATTTTTCCTTCCTAAGTGAAGTACTTTGCACTTGTCTGTATTGAATTTCATCTTGTTGAATTCAGACCAATTCTCCAATTTGTCAAGGTTGTTTTGAATTTTAATCCTTTCCTCCAAAGTGCTTGCAACCCCTCCCAGCTTGTCGTCAACTGAAAATTTTATAAGCACACTCTCTATTCCACTTTCCAAGTAATTAATAAAAATATTTAAAAGTACTGGACTCAGGACTGACCCCAGTAGGACCCCACTAGATACACCCTCCCAGTTTCACAGCAAACCATTGACACTTTTGGAGTTCAGCTTTCACCCTGTTGTGCTCCCACCTGACAGTAATTTCATCTAGACCGCATTTCCCTAGTTTGCTTATGAGAAGGTCATGTGGCACTGTGTCAAAATCCTTACTAATATTAATACACCGCTACCCCGATAGAACGCGGTCCTCAGGAGCCAAAAAATCTTACCGCATTACAGGTGAAACCATGTTATATCAAACTTGCTTTGATTCATAGATTCTAGGACTGGAAGGGACTCCGAGAGGTCATCGAGTCCAGACTCCTGCCCTCATGGCAGGACCAACTACTGTCTAGACCATCCCTGATAGACTTTTATCTAACCTACTCTTAAATATCTCCAGAGATGGAGATTCCACAACCTCCCTAGGCAATTTATTCCAGTGTTTAACCACCCTGACAGTTAGGAACTTTTTCCTAATGTCCAACCTAGACCTCCCTCGCTGCAGTTTAAGCCCATTGCTTCTTGTTCTATCCTTAGAGGCTAAGGTGAACAAGTTTTCTCCCTCCTCCTTATGACACCCTTTTAGATACCTGAAAACTGCTATCATGTCCCCTCTCAGTCTTCCCTTTTCCAAACTAAACAAACCCAATTCTTTCTGCCTTCCTTCATAGGTCATGTTCTCAAGACCTTTAATCATTCTTGTTGCTCTTCTCTGGACCCTCTCCAATTTCTCCGCATCTTTCTTGAAATGCGGTGCCCAGAACTGGACACAACACGCCAGCTGAGGCCTGAGTAGAGTGAAAGAATGACTTCTCGTGTCTTGCTCACAACACACCTGTTAATACATCCCAGAATCATGTTTGCTTTTTTTGCAACAGCATCACACTGTTGACTCATATTTAGCTTGTGGTCCACTATAACCCCTAGATCCCTTTCTACTGTACTCCTTCCTAGACAGTCTCTTCCCATTCTGTATGTGTGAGACTGATTTTTCCTTCCTAAGTGGAGCACTTTGCATTTGTCTTTGTTAAACTTCATCCTGTTTAACTCAGACCATTTCTCCAATTTGTCCAGATCATTTTGAATTATGACCCTGACCTCCAAAGCAGTTGCAATCCCTCCCAGTTTGGAATCATCCACAAACTTAATAAGCGTACTTTCTATGCCAATATCTAAGTCGTTAATGAAGATATTGAACAGAGCCGGTCCCAAAACAGACCCCTGCGGAACCCGACTTGTTATGCCTTTCCAGCAGGATTGGGAACCATTAATAACAACTCTCTGAGTACGGTTATCCAGCCAGTTATGCACCCACCTTATAGTAGCCCCATCTAAATTGTATTTGCCTAGTTTATCGATCAGAATATCATGCGAGACCATATCAAATGCCTTACTGAAGTCTAGGTATACCACATCCACAGCTTCTCCCTTATCCACAAGACTCGTTATCCTATCAAAGAAAGCCATCAGATTGGTTTGACATGATTTGTTCTTTACAAATCCATGCTGGCTATTCCCTATCACCTTACCACCTTCCAAGTATTTGCAGATGATTTCCTTAATTACTTGCTCCATTATCTTCCTTGGCACAGAAGTTAAACTAACTGGTCTGTAGTTTCCTGGGTTGTTTTTATTTCCCTTTTTATAGATGGGCACTATATTTGCCCTTTTCCAGTCTTCTGGAATCTCTCCCGTCTCCCATGATTTTCCAAAGATAAAAGCTAGAGGCTCAGATACCTCCTCTATTAGCTCCTTGAGTATTCTCGGATGCATTTCATCAGGCCCTGGTGACTTGCAGGCATCTAACTTTTCTAAGTGATTTTGAACTTGTTCTTTTTTTATTTTATCTGCTAAACCTACCCCCTTCCCATTAGCATTCACTATGTTAGGCATTCCTTCAGACTTCTCGGTGAAGACTGAAACAAAGAAGTCAGTAAGCATCTTTGCCATTTCCAAGTTTCCTGTTACTGTTTCTCCCTCTTCACTGAGCAGTGGGCCTACAGTGTTTTTGGTCTTCCTCTTGCTTCTAATGTACTGTAATTGACCCGCTGGAGTGCACAGCCCCGCCCCCCGGAGCACTGCTTTACTGCGTTATATCCGAATTCGTGTTATATCTGGTTGCGTTATATCGGGGTAGAGGTGTATATATCCTATCTACTGATTCCCCCTACCAACTAGACCAGTAACCCTATCAAAGAAAGAAATTAGGGTGGTTTGGAATGATTTGTTCTAAACAAATGCATGCTGGCCATTCCTTTATAACCTTGTTATCCTCCAGGTCATGTATTAGCTGCTAGAAATATAGACATAAAACAATGGAGAACATACAACATACATCGCTAAAGAAAGATCTATTTTGCAAAGGACTAATTTAGTTTATAATGTTTTACCATTAGCATTACTACTTATTACAAACCTTACTCTAGTATCACGGGGTAGCCGTGTTAGTCTGTATCTACAAAAACCTTACTCTAGTTGCTCGGCAACAGAAACTATTACAAACAATTTGTACTACAAGATGACTTGAAAGTGTAAAGAATTTTTTAAAATTAAGTATTGGCATGAGATTTAAACATTTTGATAACACCCTTCCCACCTTAATGAACCCATTGCAAAGATGCACTGCAGAGCGTATTCATATTGTACAGGGAGCCTGACAACTGAAAACAGTCCCAATTTACAGAAAAGCTGACTCCTGTTACTCAGAAATGTAAAAGCTATTAGATACAATATTGGAAGATTCATGTCAGATGCTGTTCTGATCTGAAACAGCTGTCTACCAAATTATTAAAGTTGCATTATAAATATGTAATGCTTTTGGTTACCTCAAGGGTAAATTGTCTTAAAGTTCTAGTGCTGTTACAAAAAGGTCAGTTTTTTAGTCCTTTGCTCGCGTTACAAAATTAACAAGAAATGTATTTAAAAATCAAACCGTTCTGCTTTATAATTGCAGAATCAAACTTCACATGAACATAAGAGAAAGCTTTTATGTAATATGAAACAGATCGAAGCATCAGACAGTATTAATAATGAGCTACTCCAACTAATACTTATGAACATACTAAGGAAATGAATATGCTCATATTTAGCAAATGAAAGTGTTCATACTTAAGTTTTAAGTTTGAGTTAAAAGCACCTGTGCTCCATTCATTTATAAACTTTTGAAAATCCCACTCTGTATATGTCTGAAACAACTATGTAGTTTAAGAGTTGAAGCATCTTTTGTTTACTATTAAACTTCTCACAAAACGTAAGAGACTTCACACTGTATCTTTAAAACAAATTTTAAGAGAGTTTAAAAAAAACAAAACAAATGGCCATAGAGGTTTTACTCAAGGCTGTCTATTTTGCTCTTCTTTGAGGAAAGAAGAATTCATACTTTGATCCTCTAGCACAGATTTGAAGTGAGGTTTTAAGAGGTCAAAACAACCATCAGGCTGTTTAGGAACATTCTTAATACCCTCTACGGAAGGTGCCAGGTAACATTGCTCTCAACTCTCTGTCATCATTACAAACCCAAATTTATTCCCAATCAGGACAAATAAAGAAGATGGATTCTCACTTATCATAATTTGTCTCAGAAGTGATAAATTATGAAACTGAAGTATAATATTAGAACAAATAAATACTCCCACAATGCCACATCATATAAGCGTGCAGTCCTATTAAATAGCCTCCTTCCGTCTTGGGGCTTGGTAACTTGAAGTCATCAGTATCTGTGCTAAAAGCCTAGAAATTCTGAAACTCATATGCAGAATTTAGTATCACTTTAACGGGTGACAGATAAGGCCACTAGTGTCAAGCACAACGTAAACCAAACGTGGGCGTTGGAAAAGATTGTTGACTCTCAGGTGACCTGATGCCCAGCTCCTCCAGCAGCACGAAAAGAGAGTGGGAGGCAATTTGCAGCCCAAACCAGCACAAGCTAGTACAGCATGTCACTATTTATGGGTTGCTTTGGGGGTGTCGCCTCACTGCTAGGCCAGGAAGTTGCCAGCTAACTCCATGAACCCCGGGGCCCCGTTCTCTGGGTGCGTGTAAGGTAGTTGCACTCGGCTGTGCAGAGCCGTTGCACTAATACAGGATCCCTGGCAGGAGCCCCAGAGCAGCCCCCACACCGCAGGACGGCGGCATGGGGAGGCTCGGCCTCACTGCAAGGCAGCGCCGGGAGGCAGCGGGGGGGTTCTCCCGCAAGGCGGCCCGCGCCAGCCAGGAGCCCCTGGCCCACCAGCGCGGGGAGGGGCGGCGGCGCCCGGGGCACCACAGGCTGTTACGGCCACGCGACACTGCCCGGGTGGTAACCAAGGCAACCAGGGACCGGCCGCCTGGCCCCTGAGGCACCACAGCTCCCCCCGCCCAGGGGCTGCAGGTCGGGGGGGAGGGGAGGGTGGAAGCACTGGCCACGGCGCACGGCTGCCCCGGGGACGGGGCGGGACACGGACACACAGAGACGTGGCGAGGGGGAGGCTGGCCCGGCCCAGCCCGGCCCCGCGGCCCTTACTAGGTCGGTATGAGGAGACATTTGAGAAGGGAAACCCCGAGCGCCAGAGCCAGGAACCAGCAACCGCCGCTTCCACCCGCCGCCGCCATGACACGCCGCTCACTGACAGCTCCGCGACCACCACTGCGCACGCGCAGAAAATATCCGCGCGAGCCCGCCCGCCTGGATTGTTTGAAAAACGTAACCTTGCGACCACATCGCGCATGCGCCAGTGGCCCCTCTTCCCCCCGTTCCCAGGACGCGTAAAGACTGCGCACTCCGCATGCGTTAGCTCTCTCTGTTTCGCGCTGAACGCTCCCTGGGGACAGGTCGACTGCGCAGGCGCTAGTGGGGTGTCTGTAAACTGGGTTTTGCTTCAGTCCTGAATGAATATTATTAGAGAATATTTAAAGAAATAAACGATACAGAAAATTTGAAGCGTTAGTCATTGGGGGTAACATACAGAGTATGGGGGCATGTTGGTGTTTTGGGGCTGGGCAGCACACATAGTATATACACACTGCAATGTCCCCAATGAGGGGTGGGTAACCGGTGGGCGGGATCAGGAGACAGTCAATAAACGGTGAGAGTCCACCACCCATACGGGAGGCAGGGACAGTCATGGGTATAAGCAAGCGGGCTGGGTAATGGGGATGGGGTGACCCTCACGTGGCGGGATTCAGCTAGGTTTGGTGGGTTTAGGGCTCAGGGGATAGGGTCCAGCAGGGCAGGGCCGGCTTTAGCAAGAGCGGGGCCCGATTCCTGGGGACGGGGCTTGCTGCAAGCCCCGCCCCCAGGACCCGAGCCACGCCGCGCCGCCGGGGGGGGCCCCCCGGCCCCCCCCCCGGC